>NC_057812.1:499032553-499039621 GCF_018294505.1 Triticum aestivum | reverse complement strand
AGCGCGCGGGCTCGGGGGGCCCGACCCGGGCCTAGCGGGCCGGCGGCGTGGGGGCGGCAGGCGCCATGTGGCGGCCCCTGTGTGGGCGCGGGAGGCGGCGGACATATCCGGCGGCGCGGGGTGGAAGAAAGCTAGGGTTTATCTGCGCGAGGATTTCAGAGGGGAGGTCTATTTATAGGTAGAGGGAGCTAGGAGAGTCCAAATGGAGTGCGGTTTTCGGCCACGCGATCGTGATCGGACGCCCGAGAGGATGGAGGGGGTTTGGATGGGTTATTGGTCCACTTTGGAGGGGTGTTGGGCTGCAACACACACGAGGCCTTTACGGTTCCTCGGTTAACTGTTGGAGTATCAAACGGACTCCAAATGGCATGAAACTTGACAGGCAGTCTACCGGTGGTGTACCAAGGTCGCTTGGAAAATCTCGGTCCATTCCGAGAATGTTTAACACCCGCACATGAAAAGAGACAAAAGGGGGCGCCGGAGGACGTAGGAGTGTCGGATCGCAAAACGGACAACGGGGAAAATGCTCGGATGCATGAGACGAACACGTATGCAAATGAGATGCACATGATGACATGATATGAAATGCATGACATGAACAAAGTGCAAAACAAAGACAAAACCCAACCACGAAGGGAAACTCATATCACATCTCCGGAGAAGGCAAGAGTGGGAGTTACAAATATGGAAAGTTGTATCCGGGGCGTTACAACACTCCACCACTACGAGAGGATCTCGTCCCGAGATCTAGGATGGCGCCGGAGGGAAAAGGAAGAGGAAGATAAGAGGTAAAACTAAGTTGCTACGAGTGAAACCAATGAACCTTGAGAGGTTAAACAATTGGAAAGAATAATACAACGAAGATGAACAAAGTTGAAAGCACTCCGTTAGGAAAGAGGAACAAGGAAGAACAATTCGGGCAGCACTCCGGTTGAAAAGTGATAAGATGAAAAGAACTTGAGCATAGGGCACAACACTACGGTTAAATGGATAAGCACGAAAAGAACGCGGTCCTCACCATTTGAGATGATGAGAGAAAAGAGCAACATCACAATGCCTCCGTATGAAGGAATCATAGGTAGATCGTCGGAACAAAAGAACGGAGAAGGAAAATGACAACTTCTACCACAAATGAACTTGGAAAGCATCCTTGCAAGGAAGGATTGCACGGGGTTGTTGGGAAATCAACAACGAAAAGAATAAGCTTGTTGTGGGCTTATGAAAAAACATCTCGACAACTTTGAGGTGAAAATTCTGCCACTAACGGAAACGATAGATTGGATTGATATGAACTAGGATACGAGAAACTTAATTCACTGGGAGGGTAACTGAAGAACTTGGGTCACTTATAAGCACCATAAATAGCAACAATCCTTAGGGAAAGCTTTAGGTGAAACATGACACAAGATAACTCCAACAAAGAGATTGGTGGATTTAAAATATCTCATTCTTGACAACATGTGAATCATGAAACACGAGCTCAAATTGTCAAGAATGGCATAACACCACTTCAAAAGATAAGGTAGAAAGGATTGCACTTCGGAATGCAAGAAGAAGAATACTTGAGCTCCTTTGAAAAGAATCTCGATCAACACTTCGAGAAGGAATTAAATCCTTTATGAACCATCATGTAGAACCTCCATAAAGAACTCCGGTAAGAAAAAAATGAGCAAATGAACTCAAGATTTTGATGAACCTCCGGAATACGGAACTAATCACTTGGATGAACAAGAATAAGAATTATATTATGTGTATCCTTCACCAATATAGATTGATGACAAGCAACACATTTGGCATACTACTTATTCTCGTGGACAGGATTAAAAGAGATATAGCGCAACCTTGAGAAAGTTCTTCAACGATCCGCCGGTAGGATTTGGAAACAACGAATGAATTGATATGAGAACATAGGAAGAGGGATCTTGAACAAACCATCGTAAGAATTGAAAACAAACAAAGAAAAGATAAAGGAACACCGGGAAGAATTAGAAAATGAACGAAGATACTTGAGGGGATTTTGATACAAGTGAACGAAAAGATCACGAACTAACTATAGAATACTTGAGCGATGCACCGGTAAGATTTGGAGATCGAGAGCTGAAAGCTGTAATGAATAATTCTGAGATGATGGCCTCCGGAGAATCAAACTGAGAAGACTCCTGAAATGCTCCGGATGGTTGAAAAGAATTCTCACAATCGAAAACAATTATGAGAAGATGGCATCAAGCTATCACAAGTCTTTGAGAGAACGGATAAGATTTGGAGAAAAACTCTTCTTCGGTCTTCAAAATCTGAGAATGACGATGAGATACACCACCATGAATTGTTGAGATACTCCGGGTTGACGAATAGAAAGGTTGAGCCAACGGTGAAAAGAATTAGAAAGATCTTAGAGAAGGACATTTGACTGATGACAAAACATTCTTACATCAAACTTTGAAAGATTTGAGAATAGCTCCGGTAAAATTAGAAGAGTCAGGTAAGATCCTGGAAAAAGACCTATGGGTTAGGGCCCACTCGAAAGATACACCGTTGAACAATTTAAAAGAGAGATTGCGCCGGTTGAATTAAATGGCTTGAATGGGATAACAACCTCGAGATATCTTGAACGGATTAGGAATGAAAACACGAATCTCCTGAGATATCTTCAGCACTCCGGAACAAAAGAATAGTGAGAGGTGAATGATTAGGGGTGCAACGGCATGGGAAAATATTTGGAACGAGGAAAAGGATATGATCAACAAAGCTTGAATTGAATCCACCGGAGAAGAAAGAGAACGAATAATGATGAACTTGAGGCTCCTTTAGAATCTTCCTGAGAATCACCGGATAAGAACACTGAAAGGAAATAAAGAAGAGACTTCACATGAATAAGATGGATACTTGATTAAGAAATCTGAATCCTTGAAGAAAAAGGGCGGGAAAACAAAGGCAGCTTGGGACGGATAAAATGAGCACCGTTGAGAAGAACTGATAATTGATCTTGCGGATGTTGAAATGATCGGATCCACTTGAAGAGAAACACGCCGGTTGAAAAAGGATTGACATGACAATCTCGATTATCAAGAGGGATTGGTATTCACATAGAAGTATGAGAACATAGCTTAGGAAAGGTATGGAATCAACACTTGACATTGAAGCAACTCGAATACCACAACTGAAAAACAAAACAAAGGATTGGCTTGCAAGATAAGCTGGAAACAAACATATGATAGATCCCATATCGTATCATGTGTCTGCTGGAAAGATATTCTAGGAGCTACTTGAATTCCCACTTATAAACTCCCGAAACTTTCTGGTTATGCAATCAGGTGTTGGGGATATAGGGGAAGCATAATATCTCACCCAAACTAGCAAATCCTACATCCAGTTGTATCCATCCTTCAACACATAACCAAGAAATCTTCGGAAATCATTTACCTCAACCTTCGAAAAGCATTTGTTATACAAGTTATAGCAATACTCCCGAACTCCTGCCCCAGTACTGGGTGGCGTCGAGGTTATCTCACCAACCACTGCATAAAAGAGATTTTCAATGTCGGCGAACTCAGGTATTCCAAAACTGCAATGATAAAATTGTGACGACAACACCTCGAAGCTCAACTCCCTGGGACACTGCCACAGCCCCTAAATGCCAGGAGGCACCAAGAACAATGTTCTTGTCACAAAACCATCGGAACGATTCCAACATACCCGCGTGATCCTAAAAAAATCGTGAAATTTGAGGAGAGAAGAGTCAAAACTCTATGTCAGGAGGCCTCACCAGAGCGACGAAGGGACTGAGGAGTAAAAAGAATCCTACTCTCCAATATATATAATCCTAAAAGACTCAAAACATTTTTCTAGACTCAACAACGCCAGCGATTAGATCAAGCAGGGGGGCTCCTAAGTCGAGGAAGGCTCTGATTACCAACTTGTAACACCCACGATGCGGGTATATCTCCCACGTGTCGGAGCACGACTTAGAGGCATAACCGCATAGTAGGGATGTCGCAAGAGGGGTAATCTTTACACATCCCATGTACTGAATAAGAAAGGGATAAAGAATTGGCTTACAATCGCCACTTCACACAATACATAAATATAGCATTACATCATCCAGAATACAATCAAGGTCCAACTACGGAACCAAAATAGAGAAAAGACAACCCCTAATGCTAGGTCCCCGATCGCCCCGACTGGGCTCCTCTACTGATCGACTAGAAACGAAACATCACAACGAACAAGGTCTTCATCGAGCTCCCACTCGAGCTGGGTTGCGTGACCTGCACTGGCATCATTGGCACCTGCATCTGGTTTTGGAAGTAACCTGTGAGTCACAGGGACTCAGCAATCTCACACCCTCGCGATCAAGACTATTTAAGCTTAAAGGTAGGAAAGGGTAGTGAGGTGGAGCTGCAGCAAGCACTAGCATATATGGTGGCTAACATGCGCAAATAAGAGCGAGAAGAGAAGCAACACAACGGTCGTGAACTAGAAGTGATCAAGAAGTGATCCCGAAACAACTTTACGCACAAACATAACTCCAAAAGTGTGTTCACTTCCCGGACTCCGCCGAAAAGAGACCATCACGGCTACACACGATGCGTTTTAATTAAGTTAAGTTTCAAGTTCTCTACAACCGGATATTAACAAATTCCCATCTGCCCATAACCGCGGGCACAGCTTTTGAAAGTTCAAAACCCTGCAGGGGTGTCCCAACTTAGCCCATCACAAGCTCTCACGGTCAACGAAGGATATTCCTTCTCCCAGGACGACCCGATCAGACTCAGAATCCCGGTTACAAGACATCTCGACAATGGTAAAACAAGACCAGCAAAGCCACCCGGATGTGCCGACAAATCCCGATAGGAGCTACACATATCTCGTTCTCAGGGCACACCGGATTGTCCAAACTTCCGGTAGGCCAACCCAAAGTTGCCCCTGGTGGCCACTGGCGGCTGATAGGTTGGACCAACACTCAGAGGAGCACTGGCCCGGGGGGGGGGGGGGTTTAAAATAAAGATGACCCTTGAGTCTCCAGAACCCAAGGGAAAAAGGCTTAGGTGGCAAATGGTAAAATCAAGGTTGGGCCTTGCTGGAGGAGTTTTATTCAAAGCGAACTGTCAAGGGGTTCCCATTATAACCCAACCGTGTAAGGAACGCAAAATCAAGGAACATAACACCAGTATGACAGAAACTAGGGCGGCAAGAGTGGAATAAAACACCAGGCATAAGGCCGAGCCTTCCACCCTTTACCAAGTATATAGGTGCATTGAGGTAAACAAGATATAATAATGATATCATGTTCCAACATGGAACAAACTCCATCTTCACCTGCAACTAGCAACGCTATAAGAGGGGCTGAGCAAAGCGGTAACATAGCCAAACAACGATTTGCTAGGAAAGGTGGGTTAGAGGCTTGACATGGCAATATGGGAGGCATGATATAGCAAGTGGTAGGTAACGCGGCATAGCAATAGAGCGAGCAGCTAGCAAGCAAAGATAGAAGTGATTCCGAGGGTATGGTCATCTTGCCTGCAAAGTTCTTCGAGTTGACGTAAGCTTGATCCTCGTAAGCGTACTCAATGGGTTCCTCAATCATGTACTCGTCTCCCGGCTCTACCCAAGGCAAGAACACAAGCAAAGTAAAACACAATCAACTACGGTGCAATGTGCAAGCAACATGATGCAAAACATGGCATGATATGCACGATGTGATATGCAATGCATATGCGAGCTCCGGAAGGAAAAGATTGAACCAGGCCTCAACTTGGCAAACCAAGCATGCCGCTGGAAAGACGAATTGATTTCGGTCGAAATCGATATAAAGATCACCGGAATCGAATGCATGGTTTGCAAATGGCAAGCAAAACAAGGATGGCACAATTCTGCGATTAACAGCACGATGCCATCTAGAATGCAACAAGAAACTAAGATATTGCGCTCCAACATAGCAACAAAGCACATGGCAGTGATCTACTCAAGATGCTTGACAAAAGATGAACACTGAGCTCTGGCTAAATCACACAAGAGTGGGTTCAAACAAGCATGGCAAAAGTGCAAAAGATATCAGCATCACAGACTTGGTGAAAATACTAACATGTCAGAAAACTGGACATGACATAAACAGAATTGTGAAGGCATGTTTGTGAGCTCGATGCACTCAACACAAGGCATTGCATGATAAACTAAGCATACTACCATCAAGAAGACATGATCAAGAAGCTAACCATGGCAAGAACAATCTCATAGCATGCATGGATCAACTACAACAACCTTGGCAAAATTGATTAACACGTAAACAATCTGTCAGGAGCATTTTATAGCAAAAGTAGAGCAAGATTGAGTCATGCTAGGGCACTCCATAAATGCAAACAGGGGCATGGATGGATAGATCACAACCATATGTAAAAATCATCCTTACTGAACATACTCAAAAGAAGCATGGATCTCTCTATAGAAACATGAATACATGGCATAAAAATAACAGCAGGAAATGACTTAGTGAAATTCTAAGTCCCTGAAATTAGCAATATCACGAGAACTACTTTGCATGCTTGTGCTAGTCACCATGTTGATCACAAAAATACATGGCATACACCCCTATAAAGATGGCATGTCATAGCCCAAAACACATGTAGAGCTCATGCTCATATGCAGCACACAACAATTATGGCAAAAATGACAAATGCTCATAAACTGCTAAGTAACAGGAACTAACATTTTATAGCACTACTGCATCAGTCATTTGGGCATCAAGATGGACTCAAACAAGCATGGCACAATGGAACAAAATGAAGAACACATCATGATGAACAATTTGATATATTACACGCCCAAAACAGAGCTACGATGACAGAGTTATGGCATGAAGAATAGTGCATGAAAATATGAGGAGGGAAAATACTTAGGGAAAATAGACCTCCTATGGATCCAGATCTAGGGTTCGTCTCCGAGCGCGTGAACCGAGGCAGGGCCGGAGTACTCGCCGGAAAACTTGCCGGAGAGGGGAAGGTGGCCGGAGAGGAGGTGGATCCGGTTCGGCCCGACCGGATCCGGCCGGCGACGAGGCCGGGAGGACGCGGC
>NC_057812.1:499024295-499032099 GCF_018294505.1 Triticum aestivum | reverse complement strand
GAGCGCGCGGGCTCGTGGGGCCCAACCCGGGCCTGGCGGGCCGGTGGCACGGGGGCGGCGGGCGCCACGTGGCGGCCCCTGTGTGGGCGCAGGAGGCGGCGGACGTGTCCGGACGGACCGGACGTGTCCGGCGGCGTGGGGTGGAAGAAAGCTAGGGTTTATCTGCGCGAGGATTTCGGAGGGGGAGGTCTATTTATAGGTAGAGGGAGCTAGGAGAGTCCAAATGGAGTGCGGTTTTCGGCCACGCGATCGTGATCGAACGGCCGAGAGGATGGAGGGGGTTTGGATGGGTTATTGGGCCACTTTGGAGGGGTGTTGGGCTGCAAAACACACAAGGCCTTTACGGTTCCTTGGTTAACCGTTGGAGTATCAAACGGACTCCAAATGGCACGAAACTTGACAGGCGGTCTACCGGTGGTGTACCAAGGTCACTTCGCAAATCTCGGTCCATTCCGAGAATGTTTAACCCCCACACACGAAAAGAGACAAAAGGGGACGCCAGAGGACATAGGAGTGTCGGATCGCGAAACGGACAACGGGGAAAATGCTCAGATGATGGGGTTATGTACCTAGGGTAGGGTCATGGACCTGATCCTAGTAACTTACCCCAGGACATCCTTAGAAGAGGTCGCCTTCCAGTCGACCAACGAGGATTCACTCGACTGGCCTGAAGGACTCGACCATGAAGACTCACTCGACCACCAGGAGGTCAAGAGGCACTCTGCACTGCAACGGCCTGTAATCAAGTAGTCTTTATGATAGTAAAGGCACTTTATGTGGGGCGTTACCAGTAACGCCCCAGACTTAACTCACCTTAAACCCTCTCCTTCGTGGGCTGGCTAGGGTCCTGGCGCACTCTATATAAGCCACCCCCCTCCACAGGCAGAGGGGTTCGGCACCTTGTAGTTTATACATTCATAATCCACTCGACCGCCTCCGGGCTCCGAGACGTAGGGCTGTTACTTCTTCCGAGAAGGGCCTGAACTCGTACATCCTTTGTGCTTACAACCTCTCCATAGCTAGGACCTTGCCTCTCCATACCTACCCCCCACTCTACTGTCAGGCTTAGAACCACGACAGTTGGCGCCCACCTTGGGGCAGGTGTTTTAGCGATTTTGTGGAGAAGTTGCGATTCTTCCGAGTACTTTCATCATGGTGTCTACTGGAGTTTTGGTCGAGGGTCAAGAGATCCGTCTCGGCACTCTCACCTTCATCGCCGACGACTCTGCATGGCTCCAGGAGGCTCCACTCGACGTAGATGCGCTCCCCGTCCGCGGCGCGATGCATTTTCGTGCATGTGTCCACGGCGTTCTGCTGCGGCAACCGTCGACCCAGTATCGGTCGGCTCCTCCATCGTCCACCCACCCGGTCTCCCGCCAGCGCAAGCGCTCGGGCCGGTCGAGGCTTCAGCGATGGGTAAGGCATGCGGTGGTTCGCCAATCGGCCACCACCCAAGTTGCGGCAATCGAGCCCGACGAACCTCTCTACGGCTTGTTCGACCTGTCGACTGGCTCCGTAGAGACTGCATCCGAGTGCGGTAGCAGTGATCCAGCGGCGGAAATCTTGATGGTCGATGGGCCCCACAGTCCCCCTGGCTTCGCCCGTGGCGGTGGAGCAGGTGACGGCGGCGACCCTACGCGAGGCTACGAAGAGTACCAACCCGAGCCACTCGACTCTCTGCAAAGAGAGGAACTTCGCCGCAGGAACGAGGATCCCCCGCGTATTCCCATCGCAGGGGAAACCCCCGAGGCTCGTGCCTTGGAGGAGGCGCGCCTGGCCAATTTGGCCGAGCGCACTCGGCTGGAGAACCTTCAGCGAGCACTCGACGAGCGCGCGCGGCAACGGGTTCCCGACACCAGTCGACGTCAACTCTTCCCGCCGACTCAGGTATATCGAACCCCAATTCAGAATTTAGCAGCTGCGACCCGTATAGCAGAGTCCATCCAGCCTTCGCAGTCGGAAGCTGGCAGAGGTTTGCTGCAGATCAGGGATCTGCTCCGGGCAGCAGGAGATCAGAATTCAGCCGTGTCTCAGTCGCGCAACAGAATTCACAGTCGATCTGTCACTGTGAATACGGTTCAGTCGGCTCACAGCCCCAGATCGCCTCCGCGGCGCGAAGGGCGCGAGAATCGGCGAGATCAATACGGCGACACACTCGACCGAGATGATAGACGTCGAGTGCCCTATTCCCCTCCGAGGGGTGGGTCTTACGCTCCTCGGCAGCCAGATGATAGGCGTCAGTACAGTACAGGGTGAAGAGTTCCAGTTGACCCCAGAGAGCCAGGCTTCGACGCGCGGTCCATTATCGTGCAAGGGTTGGTCGACCGGAACAGAGCCCATCGAGGTGCACTCGACAGAGATGTACCCACAAGCAGTCGAGTGCATGTTTCTGGTCCTGAATGTTTCAGCAGAGCTATCAGAGCCGCAGTTATCCCCCCCCCCCCAATTTCAGGTTGGCAACAGGAGTCAGCAAGTTCACTGGTGAGTCTAAGCCTGAAACTTGGCTTGAAGACTACCGAGTGGCAGTTCAGATTGGTGGTGGAAACGACGAGGTGGCCATCAAGCACTTGCCTCTCATGCTGGAAGGTTCTGCCAGGGCATGGTTGACTCAATTACCTCCTAGCAGCATTTACACTTGGGAAGATCTGTCCCGAGTGTTCGTCAGAACATTTGAAGGGACTTGCAAGCGACCAGCTGGATTGACAGAGTTGCAAGTCTGCGTGCAGAAAGCTAATGAGACTCTCAGAGAGTATATTCAGAGGTGGATCACTTTGCACCACACTGTGGAAAATGTCTCTGATCATCAGGCAGTCTGCGCCTTCAAAGATGGCGTCAAGAACAGAGAACTGAGCTTGAAATTTGGTCGAACCGGTGACATGACCTTGAGTCGGATGATGGAGATTGCTACTAAGTATGCCAACGGCGAAGAAGAAGACCGACTCCGAAGCGGCAAGCACAAGCCGAGTCAGTCGGAAAAGGGAAACACCAGTCGGAAACAGAAGCGGAAGGCTGAACCGGCAGCTCCTGGAGAGGCTCTGGCCGTGACTCAAGGAAAGTTTAAGGGGAAACCAAAAGGATCCTGGAACCCCAAGAAGGTAAAGGGTAAAGAAGGGAACGACATGTTGGATATGCCATGTCATATTCACACGAAGAAAGACGAAGAGGGGAATATCATCTACCCGAAGCACACCACTCGCCAATGTCGACTCCTGATCCAGCAGTTTCAGGGAAAACAGTCTAAGGACAAGGAGAAGGAGTCAGACAAGGCCGAAGACAAGGAGGACAGTGAGGGAGGATATCCGCATATCAACTCCACTCTGATGATCTTTGCAGATGTGGAAAGCAGAAGTTGACTGAAAGTGATTAACCGAGAGGTGAACATGGTTGCCCCAGCAAAGGCAAATTATCTGAAGTGGTCTCAAACACCCATCACATTCGACCAATCTGATCACCCGACTCATATTGCCACCCCTGGGAGGCAAGCTTTGGTGGTCGATCCAGTTGTCGAAGGCACTCGACTGACAAAAGTGCTGATGGATGGTGGGAGTGGGCTGAACTTGTTGTATGCAGACACATTGAAAGGTATGGGCATTCCGATGTCCCGACTGAGCACTAGTAACATGAGCTTCCACGGAGTTATACCAGGGAAGAAGGCCGAGTCACTCGGCCAGTTAGCTTTGGACGTGGTGTTTGGTGATTCGAAGCATTTCCGCAAAGAAAAGTTGACGTTTGAGGTCGTGGATTTTTAGAGTGCATATCATGCCATTTTGGGGAGACCAGCCTATGCACGATTCATGGCTCGACCATGTTACGTGTACCTCAAATTGAAGATGCCCGGCCCCAAAGGAGTGATCACTGTCACCGGTGATAGGAAAAAGGCAGAAGAGTGCTTTCAGAAGGGCTCCAAGATTGCCGATTCCCAAGTGACAGCGGTCGAGTTCGAAGAATACAAGCAAAACGCAGATCCGAGTGACTTGCTGCGATCCAAGAAGCCCGCCACAGAGTCTGCATTCCAGTCGTCCGGTGAGACGAAGCCTGTTCACATTCACCCGACCGACCCCGAAGCAGCTCCGACTCGCATCTCCACAACACTCGACCCGAAATAGGAAGAAGCGCTCATCCATTTCCTCCGTGAGAACTGGGACATTTTTGCATGGAAGCCCGCTGACATGCCAGGTGTTCCCAGGGGACTGGCTGAGCATCGCCTAAGAGTCGACTCGTCTGCAAAACCAGTCAAAGAGCATCTTCGGCGGTCCACTGTCCAGAAGAGAAAGGCCATTGGTGAAGAAGTGGCTCGACTGTTGGCGGCAGGATTTATCCGAGAAATATACCACTCCGAGTGGCTCGCTAATGTCGTCATGGTCCCTAAGAAGGACAAGTCGCTCTGAATGTGCATTGATTTCAAGCACATCAACCGGGCCTGCCCGAAAGATCATTTTCCTCTCCCTCGCATAGATCAAATTGTTGACTCGACCACGGGATGCGAGAGGTTATCTTTTTTAGATGCTTACTCCGGGTACCACCAGATCCGTCTGTACGGGCCCGACGAGGTAAAAACAGCTTTCATCACTCCATTCGGGTGCTTCTGCTATATCACCATGCCATTCGGCCTCAAGAATGCCGGAGCCACATTTATGCGAATGATTCAGAAGTGTCTACTCACTCAAATCAGTCGGAATGTGGAAGCTTATATGGATGATATTGTTGTCAAGTCACGAAAAGGTTCCGACCTGCTCGCTGACCTCGCCGAAACATTTGCCAACCTCAGAAGGTATGATATCAAGCTCAATCCATCAAAGTGCACATTTGGAGTTCCTGGTGGCAAGTTACTCGGTTTTCTCGTTTCCGAACGAGGAATTGATGCTAACCCAGAGAAGATTGGCACTATTCTCCGAATGAAACGCCCTGTGCGAGTGCACGATGTCCAGAAGCTTACTGGATGCTTGGCCGCATTAAGTCGATTCATCTCACGACTCGGTGAAAAGGCACTGCCTCTTTACCGACTGATGAAGAAGGCCGACAAGTTCGAGTGGACTCCAGAAGCTGATGCAGCGTTTGCCGAGCTAAAAGCTCTGCTCTCCACCCAGCCGGTGCTTGCTGCTCCAATCAGCAAAGAGCCTCTGTTGCTCTACATCGCAGCCACAGGACAAGTCGTCAGTACTGTGCTAACGGTCGAGCGGGAAGAAGAAGGAAAAGCTCTCAAAGTTCAGCGCCCAGTGTATTATTTGTCTGAAGTCTTGACTCCATCCAAGCAGAGATATCCTCATTATCAGAAGCTTGTGTATGGGATATACATGACCACAAAGAAGGTTGCTCATTATTTCTCTGACCATTCCATCACAGTCGTCAGCGACGCTCCACTATCAGAGATTTTGCACAACAGAGATGCAACTGGTCGAGTGGCCAAATGGGCGATTGAACTTCTTCCCCTTGATATCAAGTTTGAGGCAAAGAAAGCCATTAAGTCCCAGGCAATAGCAGATTTCCTCGCCGAGTGGATTGAACAGCAGCAGCCGACTGAAGTTCACTCGGAGCATTGGACCATGTTCTTTGATGGCTCTAAAATGTTGAATGGTTCCGGTGCTGGGGTTGTTCTGGTTTCCCCCAGAGGAGATAAGCTCAGATATGTGCTCCAGATTCACTTTGATTCCTCCAACAATGAGGCAGAATATGAAGCCCTCCTATATGGGTTGCGCATGGCCATTTCACTCGGCGTCCGTTGCCTAATGGTCTATGGCGACTCAGATTTAGTGGTCAATCAGGTGATGAAAGAGTGGGACGTGAGAAGCCCAGCCATGACTGGATACTGCAGTGCAGTGAGGAAGCTGGAGAAGAAGTTCGAGGGGTTGGAGCTCCATCACATACCCCGACTGAAAAACCAAGCAGCTGATGATCTAGCAAAGATAGGTTCCAAGAGAGAAGCCATCCCGAGCGGTGTGTTCTTGGAGCATATACACACTCCGTCAGTCAAGGAAGATCCTTTCACCGAAGAAACTCCGCAGCCCAAGAGTGCCACAGATCCGACTGAAGTTGAAGTCCCAGCGGTGGTCGACTTGGTCATGGAGGTTTTGGTGGTCATTCCCGACTGGACGATTCCGTATGTCGCATATATCTTGAGGAAAGAGCTGCCGGAGGATGAGGAAGAGGCTCGACAGATCGTCCGTCGATCCAAGGCCTTTACCGTAATCAAAGGACAATTATACAGAGAAAGCGCGACTGGAGTCGGTCAGAAGTGCATAACACCAGAAGAAGGTCGACTCATCCTCAATGATATTCACTCGGGAACATGTGGTCATCATGCGTCCTCTCGGACCATCGTGGCCAAAGCATACCGAGCCGGATTTTTCTGGCCCAAGGCGAATGAGATGGCAAAAGAGATAGTGGATAAGTGCGAGGGATGTCAGTTCTACTCGAATATGTCGCACAAACCTGCGTCAGCTTTGAAGACCATCCCACTCATCTGGCCTTTTGCAGTTTGGGGGCTGGACATGGTCGGTCCTTTGAGAACAGGACGAAGCGGTTTCACGCATGTGCTGGTGGCAGTCGACAAGTTCACCAAGTGGATTGAAGCTAAACCAATCAAGAGCCTTGACACCGGTACTGCTGTTAGCTTCATCAGGGAACTAATATTCAGATATGGAGTCCCGCACAGCATCATCACGGATAATGGGTCGAACTTTGACTCAGAAGAATTCAGAACTTTCTGCAACTCCCAGGGCACACGAGTCGACTACGCTTCAGTCGCCCATCCACAGTCGAATGGACAAGCAGAGCGAGCTAATGGACTGATTCTTAAGGGATTGAAACCTCGACTGATGCGTGATCTCAAACACGCGGCTGGAGCTTGGGTCGACGAACTTCCCTCTGTACTCTGGGGACTGCGGACCACACCTAATCGGTCGACCGGAAGAACTCCATTCTTCTTGGTCTACGGAGCTGAAGCGGTCTTGCCGAGTGATCTTCTGCATAATGCTCCCCGAGTTGAAATCTACAACGAAGCAGAAGCTGAACAAGCGCGGCAGGACGCAGTCGACCTTTTAGAGGAAGAAAGGGAGATGGCTCTGATCCGTTCGACCATCTACCAACAAGATTTGCGCCGTTTCCACGCCAGAAATGTGAGAGGTCGAGCCTTCTAGGAAGGAGATTTGGTTCTCCGAGTGGATCAGCACAAACCACACAAGCTTGCTCCTTCTTGGGAAGGTCCCTTCATTGTCACCAAGGTCCTCCACAACGGGGCGTATCGTCTTTACAACGTCGAGCATAATATCGACGAGCCCCGAGCTTGGAACGCGGAGCTACTCCGCCCATTTTACACTTAAGTTTTATCACTCGGATAAGTTGCAATAAAGTACTTCTGTAGCTCATGGACATCAAAATAATAGTGTCATAGTTCCTCCATAATTTCTGTCACTTTTTATTTTTGTCCACATAAAACTCCCACCCAGTGGGTGGCTTAGCCGCGAATCTGTTTCGCCTAAGTTTGTAAAAATCCTACCGAGCGGTGAGCCAGACTCTCACTCGGAGGCTTAGCTGCGAATCCGTTTCGCCTAAGTTTATCAAAATCCTACCAAGTGGTAAGCCAGCCTTCCACTCGGAGGCTTAGCTGCAGTCCAAGGACTCGCCTAAGTTTATCAAAATCCTACCGAGTGGTAAACCAGCCTTCCACTCGGAGGCTTAGCTGCAGTGCAAGCACTCGCCTAAGTTATAAAAATCCTACCGAGTGAAGAGCAACCCTCTCACTCGGAGGCTTAGCTGCAGTCCAAGGACTCACCTAAGTTATAAAAATCCTACTGAGTGAAGAGCA
>NC_057812.1:498993134-499023296 GCF_018294505.1 Triticum aestivum | reverse complement strand
CAAGCACTCGCCTAAGTTATAAAAATCCTACCGAGTGGAGAGCAACCCTCTCACTCGGGGGCTTAGCTGCAGTCCAAGCACTCGCCTAAGTTATAAAAATCCTACCGAGTGGAGAGCAACCCTCTCACTCGGAGGCTTAGCTGCAGTCCAAGCACTCGCCTAAGTTATAAAATCCTACCGAGTGAAGAGCAACCCTCTCACTCGGGGGCTTAGCCGCAGCCCAGTGCTCGCCTAAGTGGACTAAAGAATAAGTCGATTGCAGAAAAGGCGCCTTGCTTTGAACCTGCAAAAGACATTTTGAGCCGAAGGCAATCATATTCAAGCACTAAATTCAAGTTTGAATCGATATCTAAAGGAACCGAAAGTGCTCAGGCGTCAAGCCCGTTAAGGTTTGTCGGTTACAATTCCACTCGGCATACCGAGGCAAATTTAAAACGTCGAGCCAGAAGAAGTTTTTTACCCCTCCTGTGGAGGGCTGGAAGGTGCAACAAATTCATCAAGGTCAATTCCGTCGGCGATCCAAGTGGCAGCTACAAGGAAAGTCTCCATAAAGGACCTGAAGTCGTGCTTCTTGGTATTGGCCACCCGAAGGGCCGCCAGCTTCTCCTCTCGCGCATCTTTGCAGTGGACTCGAGCCAGACACAGAGCGACATCTGCACCACACCGAGCCGAGAACTTCTTCCACTCCTGCACTCGACCAGGGATCGTGTTCAAGCGGGCCATCAGCGACTCAAGGTCATTCTGAAGTGTCTCCTCAGGCCAGAGCGTCGAGTCGATGCGAGATGTGGCGGCCTTCAGCCTTGCGAGATAGTCCACGACAGCTGCAACACGAGACTCCAGTCGGAAAACATCCATGGCAACTTCGTCGTTCACCGGAGAATTGACGGGGTCGAGGTTTGGCTCCAGTCGGCTGGTTTCTTCTTCAAAGTTTTGACAAAATTCTGCAAGGATGATCACTAAGTCAAGGGGATAGTCGAATGGAAAAACCACAATTGGAAATATTTGCCAAACATGGAGGTTTACCTTCAAGCATAAGAAACAGCTTCTTGGCAAGGCCACTCAGGAAGGCCTCCAGTGCAGTTTTCTTCTCAGTCAATTTGCTGACTTGGTCGGTCAGGGCAGCTTTATCAGTTTTCAGTCGACTGACTTCCTTGTTGGCAATCCCAAGAGCAGCTTTCAGATTGGTATTGTCTTGTTCGAGCTTGGTGACTGAAGCTAACTTCTCGTCAGCAAGCTTGATCTTCTCAGCTAGCTCAAGGTCTTTCTTCTGCTGGGCCTCCCTTACCTTACCTGCAAGTTACAGCAAGATCAGATTCTGAAACAAGCAAGGGGAAAAGCAGTCGTCAGGGTCTCACCAAACATACCTTCGGTCTCCTCCTTTGCCTTTGTCAATTTCTCCTGAACCAGCTTCAAGCTCAGCTCGACTTGAGTATGTTTTTGTTCCAGCTCTGAGTAGCGAGCCACAAGATCACAAGAGTTCTGCGAAGAACCAATCGACTAAATGTCAAAAATAATTCACTTCCGAGTGAAAAAGGGAAAAACACACGTTTCTAAGACTACAGCCGAATACAAGCATTCGACTGTAGTCTCGGGGACTACACCCAGTGGGTGCACTCAGCGTGCCCCCACTAATCCTGTTGAAGACAAAGTCGAACAGTCGACCTCAAAAAAAAAGAAAAAAAAAGAAATGCATTCTCTAAGACTGTGATCAACTGCAAGCAGTCGACCACAGTCTCGGGGACTACACCCAGTGGGTGCACTCAGCGTGCCCCCACCGGTTTGTGAAATCCAGTCGACATAGTCGACTGAAAGAAAAATTGACATCATAAAGCCTAAGGCCGACTGCCAGCAGTCGACCTTAGCCTTGGGGACTACACCCAGCGGGTGCACTCAGCGTGCCCCCGCTAACACGGAGTTTATTCGACACACCCAGTGGGTGACTGCTATAAATTCCGGAAAAGAAAAGTTTTTGGTAGCATATCCAACAGAACAAACAACGGTCGACTGACCTGGACATTGCTTTGGAGGGCAGAGCTGGCGTCATAAGCTGCCTGGCTCGCGTCCCGGATGGTCTTCAGCTGCTCCATCATGAGTCCCGCCTGGCGTATTGCTTCCTTCGCTGCACCAGCTTGGTCCTCTGGGACGTGGTGAGTCGTGAAGAGGGAGGGCTGCTGAGCACTCGTCAGTGGATTTGCGAAGGACACCGTGTGTCGAGTGGTGTTCTCTTCCTCCACAGTCAGAGTCTCAGGCGTCGTCACATCCTGAGGCACCTTACTGGCGGGCGTTTTCCGACTCTTCCTGCGTGCCAGTGGTTCTTCATCCTCGTCGTCGTCAGGAAGATTGATAACAGTATTGGGCGGAGCTGCGGAGAAGAATCAGGATCAGAGGTCGCGAGTCAGTCGACTAAAAACAGTGTTAAGAATACAGTACCTGGGTTCGAAGTTGCCGCATCCTCCATCTCGTGGTCATCGGCCCGGGCCGAGGTCTCAGAAGTAGCAGCACTGCAACTCCAAAGGATCAGTCGACTAACTTAAGCGTCGACCAGAGATAAAGTTCACACAGAATAAGAAAATATGAGCAGCACAGTTACCCTGATATGGTGGGGATGGACACCTTCATCTTCGGCAAGAGCTTGATCGGCTTCGACGAGGCCGCCCTGGGCTGCTTCGGCGCCTTTTCAGTCGGCACCGGAGAGGTGGTCCGAGGGCGCTTGGTCGACTGAGTGGCGGTCGCAACCCCCTTACCACGTTCGGTCGAAGGATCGTGGACAAGCTTTGACCGCCTTTCTGAGCGCGGTGGTACAACCTCCTCCTCCTCTTCTTCGTCGTCCTCGACGTCGTCTTCATCACCGTCATCATCATCATCGTCGTCATCATCCTCTGCAACATCCGAGTCCCATACCTCCTCTTCCTGACTCTCGCCCCCGCTCGCCTCGCCCTCCTCAGTCGAAGCTTGTGCCCCATTGGGCATCGAGTACAGCTCGGTGAGGGCCTAGCAGATGCCCAGACAAAGATCAGTCGACCAGTCGACATGGTTAACAGAAATGAATACGACGAAGGCGCAGTGGAGAGCAGAGCAAGTGTACCTTGTTCGAGTCGCTGTTGTGGTCGAGTGGAGGAATCCTTCTGGCTCCGCGTGGGTTGTCCTTGTTTCCGGTGACGGCTGCCATCCATCTTTCCAGAGTGACATCGTCGACTCCTTCTGGATGGACTCTAGTCTCGTCTTCGGTCCCACAGTACAACCACATGCAGTGGCTCCGGAACTGGAGAGGCTGGATGCGACGCCTGAGGAAAACCTCCAGGAGGTCCATGCCCGTCACTCCCTCCCGAACCAACTGCACCACGCGCTCCATCAACATCTTCACGTCGGCTTTCTCCTTCGGAATCAGCTTCAGAGGGGAAGGCTTGCTCACTCGGTCCATGGTGAACGGAGGGAGTCCACTCGACTGCCCTGGCGTCGACTGGACCTGGCAGTAGAACCAAGTCGACTGCCAGCCTCTGACGGACTCGGGAAAGGTCATGGGCGGGAAGGTGCTCTTATTCCTCACCTGAATCCCCAGGCCCCCGCACATTTGGACGACTCGGGTTCTCTCATCACCTGGGCTCGCCTTCTTCACGGTCTGGGATCGACACGTGAATATATGTTTGAACAAACCCCAGTGCGGTCGACAGCCCAAGAAACCCTCACACATGGACACGAACGCAGCAAGATAGGCAATGGAGTTTGGGGTAAAGTGGTGGAGCTGCGCTCCGAAGAAGTTCAAGAAACCACGAAAGAAAACACTCGGCGGCAAGGAAAACCCACGATCAACATGAGTGGCCAAGAGCACACACTCACCCTCTTCTGGCTGGGGCTGCCACTCCTTCCCCGGAAGCCTCGCAGCTCCGTGGGGGATCAAGCCCTCGTTGGCCATGTCGAGGAGGTCATTCTCCGTGATGGTCGACTGGATCCAGTCTCCTTGGACCCAGCCCTTCGGCAGGCGGGATCTGGACGAGGATCCTCCGCGGCTGGTGGGTCTCCCCTTCGCCTTCTCCGATGCCGACGCCTTCTTTGCACGCTCCAGCGCCGCCGTCTTCTCCTTGGCCATGGTCGCCGGCGAGATGCGCGAAGGGAAGTGGTGCGGGGGCGAGAGCGAGCATGCTGAGCAGGGAGGAAGGAAGCAGAGAGAAAGGGAGAATGCTAAGGCGCAGCACAGAAATCCTCACCGGGCACATTTATAAGGTCCCTTCCGAGTGGATGACAGGTGGGCCCGGTCGATCTAATCATATCTGGAGCAGTTATGCGGACGGGATACATGGCGAAAAAGGCGGCGCGGAGATCGAGGCATCCATGTCCCGTCCCATCCGAACGCCGCGGTCCGCCCCGCTTCGCGCGCGTCCCCAAATTTCGCATCCCGCGAAATCCGTGAACAGCAAATCAGTCTGTCAGGTGCGGTGTTTCCGGCGATCCGTCGCTCGGAGATCGTCGAAGCCTGAAAGATCACTCGACGCAAAAGCAGAATGGATCAAGTCGACTGAAGGCAAGTTGTTTCCTGTCGACGAAGAGATTCTTTGGTACAGAACAGCGCACAACCAGAGCGCAAAGGTTAATCGGAAACGACATCAACTCCTTCTTCACTCAAAGCCTCAATCCATTCGGGGGCTAATGATGGGGTTATGTACCTAGGGTAGGGTCATGGACCTGATCCTAGTAACTTACCCCAGGACATCCTTAGAAGAGGTCGCCTTCCAGTCGACCAACGAGGATTCACTCGACTGGCCTGAAGGACTCGACCACGAAGACTCACTCGACCACCAGGAGGTCAAGAGGCACTCTGCACTGCAACGGCCTGTAATCAAGTAGTCTTTATGATAGTAAAGGCACTTTATGTGGGGCGTTACCAGTAACGCCCCAAACTTAACTCACCTTAAACCCTCTCCTTCGTGGGCTGGCTGGGGTCCTGGCGCACTCTATATAAGCCACCCCCCTCCACAGGCACAGGGGTTCGGCACCTTGTAGTTTATACATTCATAATCCACTCGACCGCCTCCGGGCTCCGAGACGTAGGGCTGTTACTTCTTCCGAGAAGGGCCTGAACTCGTACATCCTTTGTGCTTACAACCTCTCCATAGCTAGGACCTTGCCTCTCCATACCTACCCCCACTCTACTGTCAGGCTTAGAACCACGACATCAGATGCATGAGACGAACATGTATGATGCACATGATGACATGATATGAAATGCATGACATGAACAAAATGCAAAACAAAGAAAAAACCCAACCACGAAGAGAAACTCATATCGCATCTCCAGAAAAGGCAAGAGTCGGAGTTACAAATATGGAAAGTTGTATCCGGGGCGTTACACTGGGTTAATAGATTAGTTCCCAAAAATGATATGAAATTGCATAATAAACATGTAAAGTATCCAAGATTGATAATATAATAGCATGAAACAATAAAAATTATAGATACATTGGAGACATATCAGGAAGTTACCTGTGTTCGGCCAGATGATGATGGATGTCGTCACACCGAGAGGGCCCTAAGAATATCTCTCCATTGTTGGGGGAGCAAATCCCACTCTAAAGGTATTCGGCCACTTGTCAAACTTTCCGATGAACCTGTAAGTTGTCGTTATGATCACGGTGTTACAGGTGACATGTGAGCAACCCCAAAGCCCAACGTACGGTAAGAAGTGACCATGACACTCTCATGGTCTAAGGATAAAAATCACACACTAACACTCCATATTATTACAATTGAACAATGACGATATTAACTCAATTCATAACATGCAAAATTGTGTCGATTCAATATGATCGTTCTTCCAATGCCATAATCTCAATGTTGTTTTAGGACTATCGTTACACTTAGCGATATCCTAAGATCCGGAAAACGTGATCACCAACAATACTTGAGCTAGTCCTAGAGGCAAGACTAGGAAACCCTTATTTTACTGTTTATCATTCCACGCGTGCATATGAGTTTTCAACTAAATCGCATATTCCAGGATCGTAGCTGTTATAGCAAGAAATATAAACACTTCATTGTGAATATGGAAATATAATAATACAATATTATTGCCTCTAGGGCATATTTCCAACAACAATTCCACAAATATATTCTCATCACTATCGTCCTACTAACACTTAGCAGGCTATGATTGCCTTAAGCTTGTGACCCTATAGGTTCGATAACTCATAGACATGAACAAAACCACTACAAAAAAAATACACTTCCGTGATGATACGTGTTTGTCACAGTAGGTCGCTTTTTTTGTCATGCATGTACATCCATGACAAATTTATGACAGAATCAAGATAGTCATACTTGTGTTGTCGTAGAAGTGTTCCATGACATTACCAAAATTATCATCACGGAAGTGTCCACTTCCATGACGATAAATCGTGCGTCACAGAAGTGCTTTCGTCAAGGGTGACCAACACGTGGCATCCACCGTAACGGAACGACGTTAAGCTATCGGGTCGGGTTTTGGATCCAATAACCCGTTAACAACCCCGACCAATGAGGATTTTCCACGTGTAAAATCATCATTGGCTAGAGGAAACACGTGTCGGCTCATCGTCGGGACAGATGTCATCCACTCACTGGAAAGAAGGTGCCTATTATACGTCGACACGTGGCACGACCCAACAAGTTTAAATGGGCCAGCCCAACTAGAGGCCCACAAGATTTTGCGAACCATAATGGGCCGGCCCAGCTAAAGGCCCATGAAATTTTGCGGACCATAATGAGCTGGCCCAGATAAAGGCCCACAAGATTTTGCGGGCCATAATGGGCTGGCCTAGGTAAAGGCCCATGAGATTTTTTTGTGCCATAATGGGCTGGCCCAGGTAAAGGCCCACAAGATTCTTGCGGGTCATAATGGGCCAGCCCAGCTAAAGGCCCACAAGATTTCGCCGACATTAATGGGCCGTCCCAGCTGTAGGCCCACAAGATTTTGAGGACCCTAGTAGGCTGGCCCATTAACTGGCTGCCATGTTTTGGGCCAAATGCCGGCCCATATTTGATCCGGTCCATTAATGGCCTGCCATGCTCCGGGCCTAATACTGGCCCATATGAGATCCGGCTCGTTAAAAGCCTACCATGTTCTGGGCCAAATTACGGCCCAGATCAGGTCCGGCCCTTTAAGAGGCTTTGGGCTCAATTATGGCCCATATCAGATTCGGCCCGTCAACTGGACACTATGCTTTTGGGCCCACTTGCTAAAGGCACACTTAGTAATTCGGCCTGATATTAGTTTTGGCCTGTTAAGGGCCCGTTTAACATTTCGGCCCTATATTAAATTCGGCCTGTTAAAAGCTTGTCATATAGTTGGGCCTAACTACGGCCCGGTTTGCATCTGGCCTGCTCGCAGCCGATATCTGATTGGGCCAAACAAGGACCCAAACAATTTTGGCATGTTAAAAGCCCATGATTTGATTCGCACAATCATGGGTCGGGGTTCATTTCGGGCTGTTGCATAACTAGTAGGAATTAAGAACAAACCTACTCTATACAATAAAGAAATTACGGCATAGTAACTAAGAATAAACCTACACTACACAATAAAGGATTTAAGGTATATTACATCCACTGGGCATCAAAGTTCACCACCAGTGATCATAAAGCGCAACGAAGAAGCAGATTACAAAAACTGGGCACCATTGCAGCGTAACAAAATAATACTGAACCGAGACCACTTCCAAGACAGTTCAAGAAAGGTTAGCCTTGCGGGGGAACTGCTGCGCAAGCTGCTGAGCAAGGCTGTGAGACTGGCCTAGCATGTCGTTCATAGCTTCCAGGTGTAGCTATTTAGCGATGAGGTTCTCATTGGTGTTCTCCATAATCTTTGTTAGAGATAGGACTTCAAGTTGAAGTTGAGTTGCAGAATGCCTTTCTACTAGAACTTGGGACTGAAGAAGTCGAACTGATTCAGACAACGAATTATGTGAGCTTGTCTGATTGTTAGTCTCAAGTAACTTGAACACTGCATCAAGACAAGACTTTGGGGTTGTCTCACTATCTTCAAGATGTTTTGCCTTCTTTGCTGCAATATATGTTGGGTTTGTCTCACAGCCTTCAGCAAACTTGTGCATGCCATCAGGCATATCACCCTGAAACAAAGCAGAGAGATGACAGGTTTTGCACGTGTATAAACAAAGATGATAATTGTTCTGTCAATTCTATCCAATTTCAAATTAGAAAATAAAGAGTATGTTCAAAATATCAATAGCATAATTTGGCATTGTTCATAATGCGGGGAGCTTCACCACACTACTGGATTACCATGTCAACATAACAAGCATAGATGAAGGGCAAAGAAAATCATTGTATCTATTTTGGATAATGTGCATGGCATGTTGTTCATATCATCAGCCACATCACTAAGATAAAACAAGAGATGACAAGGTGCAAACGTGGGCTGCTTCACCACACACTGGATTATAGATCCACAAAAACAAGCATACATATAGGGAGTATTAAGTAATGTGCATGGTATGAATAAGGAATTTGGTTTTACAAGTAAAACTTAGAACTTACGGTTCTTACGAACATGCATTTTGGTAGAAACAGCAAACTAAACAGCAGTAAATGATAGGGAGTATGAGCAAATTAAACAGCAGTTGAGGATAAAGGCTTTAGAAGGACTGACTTACATTAACAGTTAACACCGGCTTTATAATGCCCTTCTCCATGGCAAGGGAAGGATAACTCAAGAATTTCAGCACAGAATCTTCTTCATAAGCATTGCCTATACTCTACATTTTGCAGAGAGTAATTATAGATATGATAATACTGGAAGGGATAGACGATAATGAAGATAAGATGCAGATTGATGCTACATAATCAACTACCAATCCCTGGAAGTACAAGCGTTACAGGACAAAATGTACTGACAAGAGCAATGGGCTACACTTCTGCACTGGCATTGTCTATGTATTCTACTTGTTGGTAAAATTAAATATAGATCTGATCTTTTTTAGTAAATGATGGGCGAGGGAGATAAGATGCAGAATGCTACAAAATGAACCAATCCCTCTTCCCATAATACAAGAGTGTTTTGAACACTGGTGTACTGTACAAAACGTTCTTATATTATGGGACGGAGGGAGTAGCTGTTAATGTAAGTACAGTGATAGACCATGTTCAGTCCTTACAAGAGGAATGTAGAGCTAAACCTCTTCAAAAGCATTGGGTTGATTCTAAATTTATGTAAGAGTCCATACGGATCTTATAATGTCCACCAAATGGACGATTACGAGGCTAACATGTGCAGTGATGCTACATAATCAAACAGCTATGAAAGTAAGTATGGTCATACAGGGCAAGAGGTACTCACAAGAGCAATGCAGTGTGCAGTATAGTTGCGAGATTCTGTGGTCCCTTGAGAACGAATGTTCTTCTGCTAACAGTTTTCATACAAGTGATACATTAAGGCAAATGCAGAAATGTAGTTCAAATTGTGATGTGATATCATAGACAGTACCTTACGCTGCAGCCGAGACCAATGTGTAACAAGATTATTCCAGTCACCATCGGATAAATGTAGCACCGGAGACTTTACAGAAATTTCGTTCAGAGGCTTGCCATCGAAGTGCACTTGCCTCAGGTAGGAACGATACTTCATCAATGAGTGCTTGAAAAGCGCAACCAACCCTTGCTCGTCATCACAATCCAGTTTGCGCCTCGCCTATTTAAAAGAATGAAATCGTGTGTCTTCTGTCAGCAGAAACATATGCAGTAATGACCATGAATAACATTAGTACATTACTTACGCGTAAGTTGCGGAGGAAGACTGGAAATTGTTCTGTGTCTGCGGTATAATCTTTCCATGAAGGAAAGATGCGCACAAAGTTCCTGACAACAACATAAGCTTCGTCTTCTAAACTGGGAGGAAATGGAACAGGGGTCCTATTTGCTGCAATTGGGGCTTTCTCTGGTTCGAAAAGGGATTTGGCAACTGGATTTGGTGTACTCTTTGCTGGAATGGGGGTTTTGCATCATACAGCTGGTGCTATGTCAACTAGCATAATCATACTGTTTGCTGTAGTTGGGGTATAGAAATGACCAGTGTAGTAGGGCTAGAGTCTACTAGAGTTGGGGTATTTTGTGGGTCAGGTGATATTGCAACTACACCTAATGGGCTATTTGATTTATCAGGTGCCACTACCTTTTCCAAATACTTTGCTTGTGCTCCTCCATGATCAGCAATGGCCCTCTTCCTTTTGAACGTCTGATACACAAGAACATCATTTGAATGGATAAATATGCTATGATGACAGATGGAATATGTACTGAAAATGGATAGGTAGGGCGTATTCACATACACGATGTGTAAACTAAGCTAATGGCAGTTCAACAAAGTAGAAGCAATGCAAAGTATCAGTTGCAAGATATGTGCGAGCAATGTAACCTTGGAAAGTTAGAGCAAGTACCTTGATGGGTGAATAAGATAGGGCATCTTCCTCTGACTCCTCCACTAGGGAGCTACATTGACTTAGGTCTCCCTCTAGCTCAGAATCACTGTTAGGATCATATTTTGAGCATGAATCTGCAGGTGGAGAGTGTTTGCATTGCATTGCATCCAGACTTGATTTCAGTCCCTTAATGCCAAGTTTGACAGCCATGGCATTGTTCTGCTTTATTCTTTTCATGCGCGCAAGCTCATAATCATTATGATGATGTTCAGAATCTGAGATTCATGAAAACATAAAAAGTACTCAGATTATCTATGGAATGCATTGCGGTTTCAACTCGGAGAGTGTCTCCCTATAAACCCCTGCATATGCAAAGTTCACCTCCCCAACCGTGCTGACCAGACCACACACAAAGATACACACCCGAGCAGTGAACATGCATTTTCGAAACTAATTTAGGAATATTTAGCTGACCAATTAAACAACTCTGTTTTAATAATATCAGATTCGTATTTGAACAACTAAGCTTGTTTAGCTTGATGGGTGGAGCAGTGTTATTATGACATGAAGCATGTATTCTGATCGTATAGTGATCATAAAAGGGGGAAACTCTAAGCATATATTTTTTAGCAAAAGAGGGTTTCCCTTTGATTTCTATTAAAGAAACCACCACAGAACCAACATGATCAATTAAACCCTAAGCATGATCAATTAAACTGTATTATGGTTGTGCCATGGTAGATTTGAAGCTGTAAACCGGAGAAATGATATTTAGCATCCATTGTTTGCTTCGAACTAAGAACTAAATTCTAAGAGCTGAAAAGAAAGTAGAGTAACCAAGTTAAGATCTATTTTCTGGTTGAGATCAAGAAGTTGAGGAGATATGAAGTACCACCTCTCTTGCGGGGCTGTGTAGGCATCGGGGGTGCGATGGCTGTCGGTGGCGTTGAAGTAGATCTGCGACGGTAGATGGGTGCATCGGGGGATAAGTCCCGTTGTGGTGGAAGAGAATGTCATGTGAGCGGCCCCTGCAAAGAGGACGACGGCGCCGATGAAGCGAGAGGACGCGATGCAAGGCTATTGGTCCGTCGCCCTGGATGAGAAACGTCCATCTCTAGCAGTGGACGATGCGGTCTTGGTAGGCGCTCCAGCATGGTGGAGGACGGTGGCGATGGATGTGGTGGAGGACGGCGGCGATGGATGGGGTGGCGGACGGAGGCTGGTGTGGGAATGGGTTGTTCTAGCGCGGATGGTGTATGAATGGGAAAATGGAGGGAGAGGTATGGGGAACCATGTTTTTGGGACGCGCCTGTCTGAAATATGGGAAAGTTACGAACTTATCCCCCGTTTCAAATTTAGACGTCTCGTCGGTTGGGGATAGGACGGTAATCTCGCATCTCCCAAATATTTGCCGGTAACTATTTCGGACGAGGAGAGGGTGTTTTGCCGCCCATGGTTGGTGCCCATGGTGTATGAACGGGGCTGACAGGTAGGGCGGTTGTGTCACGTCTAATGGAAGTTACACATCTACCCCTATTTAAAATATTAGCCTACATCTATTTCGGACGAGGAGAGGGTGTTTTGCCGCCCACCGTGTATGAATGGGGAATGGAGGGAGAAACAGAGGTCTTTCGGACGAGCTTGAATCAAATGAGTTTTGCCGCCCATGTTTGACGCCCACTGTGTCGGAATGGGCTCAGAGGCGGTCGTGTCATGTCTAATTCAAGTTACTAACCTACCCCTATTTAGAGCAGTGGAAATCGGGCCGATGGATTGTCCGTGTAATGGGTAGACAGTAATTTCCATCTCCCAAACACTTGGCTTCGGGCAGCCGATGTGGGAGTGGACATTTTGCTGTTTCTTTCGAATTTTAGGACAATAAGCATCCACGTTTACCCTGGCAACTAAATTCGAATCCATTTTGTATTCCTATATGAATCTTTATAAATCATTCTATGTGTTTTTATATATCTTCAAAAGGACGACAAAGATGTATTCCACTGTCATATATGAATATGGTTTACAAATGCCGATACTCAAATTCAGAAATTAGAATCCAGTTTAAGGTGAATTCGAATATTTGGAACACTTCATGTCCAACTCAAATGTCACACGCAGCATAATGTGTACTCCCATTTAGATATGTACACGAGCGATGTATCAAGATTCAAATACCGAGTCAATCAACCAAGAATGTACGGAACTAATAGACACATAAACACTTATAGAGTATATGGATCAATAATATCAACTAACATACATAAGCGAGGCTGATGTACTTTTTTTTGGCTGCAACAACATCCTTCTTTAGCCAGCATCTTGGCCCTTTCCGATGCGTGCCACTTATGGTCCATCTATACTACTATTGTTGAATGCACATTCAGCCCGATTATCATATTTGTAGGTCTGGCACAACAATCCAAATGAAATGTCTCCGAGTCTTATCAATTAATACAGACTTGTGCTCAAATAAAATTACAAACAAAAAAAACAAGTATTACATGATCTCTAAAATAAATGGTTTGATTGATTACATGAACAGACAACACAAAGGTTATTCAACTATGGAAAGAACATTTCACCTATGATTTACCAAGTAGGAATTTAATTTCCTTTTTCCTTCAGGACCTTAACAATCTGGTCAGTCTCGGCTTGCTTCGTTTTGAAATCCACCAAATATTTAATGGTTGTCTTGAGTACTGCTTGTGATTGTGTTGTTTGCTTCCTCAACATGTCAACTTCATCTCTAAGTGCAGAAGCAGAATCTCTTTCTACCACTAGTTTAGCCTCTAGAGCATCAGCAGTTGACAATTCATAATACACGATTGGGCCGGTGCCACTGCTGTGGGATGATGCAACGTCCATGGGGACCTCGCTCTTTGATCTTGGGCTAACTTGTTTTGCCATTAAAGTTCTGATTGGATTCAGAAAAGTTGAAGTTAGCAAAACATCTCAACTGGGAGTTATAACAGCAAACCAGTTAAACAAACATGGAATTAAAGAGTTTCAATTGGATGCTGAAAAGTAGTTATTAACATCATTGTAACCCGTTGTTGCAGCAGCAAAGCAGTTAAGCAAACAAGTAGATATTTAAGTTAAGGCAAACAGGTAATTCTTAACAGTAAGTATCAAACACATAGATAGACGCAGTCTACAATATGATTAACAGGCTGTGCCATTATGTAATCAGTAGCAAACTAAATTAAGCCAAGCAACGTAATTGAACAATTTTGCAATAAGTGGCTAACTAAAATTCCGAGAAGCAGGTAACTGAACTTACGCTAGTTCTTTGTACACGCACACTGCAACTTCTTTTTCGCTTACAAGGTTGTACGAAGGAGTCCATGGCATCAATTGCTTGGATATGCAGTCCCAATACTTCTTTCTTCCCACACTGCATGGGTAAGTCGAATGGTTAATCTGGTAAGATAGTGCGTCCTTGATATGTTATATGAGAACGTGTAGTCAGACTAGTTGTAGCCAAACACATCACACTGGCTTTTACTGTATATTTCATACAATTACTTTTCGCATATCGAGATCTAAGCAATCTACAATAGGATGAAAAGACTGGCATCCTTCACATTATTGGCGAACTCAGTTCATAGAAACAAGCAATTCAACCATTTTGTTGGTAAATCAAAAGCGCCACTGGAATATTTTTCACTATCCAATCATACACGCAAAAAGGGGGCGACGCCACCATAGGGGCTGGTATGGGCGGCCGCCTCAGGTGGCTGGAAAGTGTGCACCTAGTTTGAGTCGTCCAGGTTGGCCCATGCTAGTTTTGTTCGTCCCAACGCATGAGTAGGCGATGTAAAAAATGAAGAAAAATGTTTCAATTTGGATGGGCCAATAACATAAGTGCAAGGCAGGCCCTATAGCAGGCTCGCGGCCCAAACGAGCGCCTCCCATATCGATCAACAGCAGGAAAAATCCCAATTCATTCACTCCAGCCTCCAGTCTGGTTTGCTCCTAACCTAGCCGCCGCTGGACAGACCGACACATCACTTCCTCGCGCCCTCGTTGGAGGGCGATCGTCGAGCTTCAAGCGAACGGAAGGACAAGAAGATGAAGATCCAACCCTGGGTGTAGCCTGCGTGGGAGGCAGCGGCGGCAGCACGGGCATGGCATCGAGCTTGCGCAAACGGACAGCCGCAGCTTGCAAGAGTAGCATGCGCAACGAGCAGGTACATCACATCCCTGATTATATCTAATTCAACTCTTCAATTTCTGGACAATAGTTAAACCTGACGGTGTTGTAAAATTGCTTGTATGTAGGGAATCTATGAGAAAATGAAACCAATTTCTACTTATTTTATAACTCCCCCAATCAATATGAACTGACTGAATCTGATGTATCTAATCAAGTTTCCGGTGCAAACATAAAAGCTCATGTTGTTCTTGAGCCTGAAGTGTCTAATGAACAGACTGCTAATGAAGGATTTGATGCAAATATTTTACATGCTCCTGGTGATGAACATATAGTCTCTAATGAGGGATCTAATGTAAGCATTTTGCAAGCTCATTGAAGGATTTAGTGTCTAATGATGATATACTATGTTGAGAGAGACAGAGGTTTGCAGGCATTGATGACAAGCAAATTATAGTGCATTTTCATAGCTTGAGAAAACGTCGAGGCCATCTACCAGAAAGTCCCTGTATCATGACAGCATAGCATAAATACTTTTCTAATCTGTTGTTTGAAACTATTGGCATACTTGTGGAGGATAGATATATTGATATGCAGTTTGTGCACTGGCTATACGTGCAATTACACTTTGATATTTTCAGCCAGAGAACGAATAATTCAAGCAGGTACAGACCATGTTTGTAGTCCTTGTACACCATGTTGCATTTTGTGTTTTTTGGTGCTTGCATCATTTAGTGTTTACAATCTGAACTACTTTGGATCATTAGCTGGTTTTCAAAGTGCATGTAGCTTCACATTTCTCAAGTTATGTTGATTTCCGGAGTGCAAGTGCCTTCGTATTTTTTAAGTTAAATGTTCGCCCTGGTAACTTGAATTCATGGATCATCCACTGCACACAAATCATACACGAATGCCAGTACGAATTAAATGAAATGCAGGGACTTACGCTAGCTCGCTGTACAGGCTCACTGCAGCTTTGCTTGCGCTTTGGGATGTTCCATGTACAAGTCCATGTTACCACTTGCTTGGATGTGCAGACCTTGTGCTCCTTGCATCCCACTATGCATTTTTGACACGACGAATGGTTGATCAAATAAGAGGAATCGACCTTGATGTTGTACCGGAGGACAGATACTTACAAGGTTATACGGGTGTGCAGGATGTGTACCAGATCCCGTAGCGCCGTCATGCTTCGCTAAAATATGGATTTGCTTGTTTCAGATGATATCTCCAGAAGAAATAAGAGTTAAGGTCAGAGTTGCATAGGCGGGTAAGCTAAGAGAGCAGTGAAAGGATATCCAAACATCGTCAGAACAGTGCACAAGGGAGTGATGTGTGGATACCTAGTTCGGGCCGGCATCTGGGCATGCTCGCCTAGCTAGAGTGTGGGTCACTTCAGAGCCCTTGAGGGTGATGCACTGGCTGGCCACGCACGGATGCAGATCTTGAGTGGCAGCGGAGCGCTACGATGTAGTGGACGAGACTGTTGGTGAAGCCCCAACGGCCTTGGGGGCGGAGGTGCGACGATGTGCTCGGTGAAGTAGCCCCGGTGAGCTGGGAGACGGTGTCGGTGAAGCGCACCTGATGCGGTGGAACTTGGTGTCTGTGAGGCACGTCGGTTGCGGCGGCCGACGTTGTCGGTGGACCACCCGGTGCGGTGGACGAGGGCGTAGATGAGGTAGCTCCGGTGCGGTGGTGAAGCGTGACCATCGTCGTCGTCCGACACAGAGGTGGGGAACGGTGGGGAAAGAGACGAGACGAGGGGCGATTCGAGGGTTGGCGGCGAATTAGGGATTTGAGCAATCTGGACGCGGAAGGGGACGGTGGAGAAGAGAGATTTTGCAGGGCTGGAATTGGGGCCGCCAGATATTTCAATCCGAAACATGGAAGTGCGAACTTATATTGTTGTCGTCCTTTTTTGGGGGGGAGGGGGGTGGCTGGGTGCTACGCGTCCATCCGACACACGCGACCACCCCGACAGGACTATGCTTCGGTGCCTTAAGGAACTTGCCTTTGTGTCCATGACATATGGGCCCAACAGGTGGTTGGCCCACATGTCAGTGACCCAAAGGCAGTTGCCTTTAAGGCACCGAAGCAGCATCCACCCCGACACGACCCTGGTTTGCCTGGTGCGCCTACATTTGAGAATGCAAACAAATCTTCTTTCATTTGCAAACGAATCTGTATGTATTACCAAGCCCATGTTTTCCTTGCAATAATTAGTCACTCGAAACGAGATACTCCTTCCGTTCACTTTTGTAAGTTGTTTCAGACAACTTAAAATGAACTGTTTTGCACATTGTCTGAAATGTCTTCAAGGTCTTATAAAAGTGAACAGAGGGAGTACTATAAATTAATTAATGAGGAGTTATTTGAAAAAAAATCGAAACGGTCCCACGCTAACGTGGATTAGAGTGTGTGTCACATAATTAGTTATTTGAATTAGAGTGTGTGTCACGTAGTTAGTTATTTGAATTAGAGTGTGTGTCACGTAGCGATCTCCAATTCTAACGTGGATTTCGCATTTCACTGTATCCACGCTACTTTTTTAATACAAATTCATATGTATATGATGAACACCATGGTAGTGAGAAAACTTTTGGATGGATTCAAACATATGACCTACAAAATAGCACAACAAACTGAGTCAATGTCAACTTTTCGAAACTTAGTATGGCACGAATTCGAAATAATTACCCATATGCCTGGTCCTCGGTTCAAATCTTACAATGTACACCGAATTGAAACATCGATATTAAGTCTCGTACTATGTACATTCAAATGTTATTTTTAGCCCCTCCCCCCCACCCCCTGCACAAACCCTACATACTTCCTGTATCGGTCAATCTTCCTCTCCTAACCACCTTAGGAAGCTATCGGTTTCCAACACACGTTCATTCTTTCTCTCCATGTTTCGATCTCTTAGTCTCTCAAATACACAACCCCTTTTTCCACTCTGTTACCAAATGTATTTACCTCACACACCCGCCATTGCACCCCATGCCGAGCTCTCTCTCTCTCTCCCCCCTCTCCCTCTCACCCTCTCGTGCTAAATACATGCATTGCCTATCTAGACCCCCAACCTCTCGTGCATGCGCACGCACACACGTTGTATATCTAGGCCACCCCTCGAGACTGTCTCACTCTTTCTTCCACACGGCGGGCCACACTCGCTCAATCTCGCTCTCTTTATCTGAGTCTCGTTTTACCTCGTTTTCTTTCACACACAAATGATATATCTCCATGTTCGGGCCTCGATCGACATACTCTATACTCTCTCACGTAGATTGTCTATCTAGGTCAGTCCATCCAAGCCGCCACCACTCTTTCAACCTCATGGTGGGCCACGCTCACTTAATCTCTCTCTCTCTCTCTCCGTATGTCTCGATTGACCTCGCTCTTTCTCGGACAAACACAATATATCACCATGTTGAGCCCAATTCGACCTATTCACATTGTATACTCTCTCACGCACATCGTCTATCTAGGTCACTCTCTCCAACTCATCTCACTCTTTCGATCGCACGGCGACCCTATGTGATCGGTTGACCTTGCTTCCTCTCACGCACAAAATATATCTACACGTCTGTGACTGGATCATCTCTCAAGCTCTATCTTACAGCCCTCACCCTTGCCAAAAAGCTCAATCGGACAATATCTCTCCAGAGCATATATATTTGTTCAATGAATGTCGGACCACACTCACTTTGTCTCTCTATCTATATGTCTCTCGATTGACCTCACTTTCTCACACCGTATCTTCCATGCATTGAAGCTACTACCTCTCCATCCCTCGCAAAGCCGGAGCTATTTACATTGCGAGGGGCACTCCAACCTTGGTTTAATTTGTGTAGGCATTTATTCCGGTCGGTTTAGATTATATTTTCGTAGCATTCGGCCCACAACTACTACAATCACCGTAGCGGGTAATTAAGCTACGGGGAGCACCTAATATGAGCACCGGGGAGCCGTTGGATCGAAGATGCAGAAGCACACACGAGGCCTAAATGTTTTATTTGCAAAAAAACCTTTGGAGAGTTAGGAAATTGCGCATAATTACAAAGACTACTCCCAAGCCATTGGATCTCACTTCCAACGGTGTAAAAACTCATATCACCATAGTATCTAAGCTGCGGGGTGGATGTGATATTCTATGCCGCTGTCATTTTTGTTCGTAAACTTGCAAAAAACATGTGACTCGTGTCGTTACTTGTCTAACCGCGCAAAGTGTTTGTTCAAAAAAACCATCCTACACTGAAATATCGGAACAACACACGGGGGTCCCACTTGTCATTAATCAAATTTGGACCTAAAACTAACAAATTTGAAAGACGAGATTCGAACTGGCAACCTGGACTACAAAGCGTAAGTCGATAGCCTGAAAAAACGAACGGTTGTTGGCTTTGTCCCATAACTTGATTTTATACAGTACTTGCGTTGAGTAGAGTAGAGGGAGTGCCTCGTCAACACGTGCATGACCGTTATCTCACTTACTGGTGGGTCCCAGGTCTGCGATCTCAATCTCTCTTCTCTCCATCGTCTAACCTTTGCACGGGCACACACGAAGAGCGGCGCTAGCTTGCCGTGGTGTTATTACAACTAAAAAAACTTGGAAAATAGAAGAATCGCCTAGAACAAGAGATGTTGTGGCTGGTCAAGACGGAGCCAACCACATCTATCCTCCGTGCCACGTTTGCATGATGAAGCTGTGTGGCTAGTGGGGTGTTTTCAACCGACTGGCTGGGTCCTGAGGTCAAACCATAGGTACTCTACTACGTCTGATACAGTATATTTTTACACGCACATTTTTCCTTCGTGCCGAGACGTGGCACACCCTACCACGCGGTTTCGGGGTCCTCCCGGGTGATGCACGCATATATTCTTCCTGACGTGGGATGCCCTACCGCGCGTTTTCTGGGTCCTCCTCGGTCGTAGCGCTGAAGCAAGTAAATGAGTTGTCAAATCATGAAAGACCACATTTCCCGCCGAGTACATCAGTGAAGCACGGTGGCTAGCTAGTTGGGCTAGTTCGACCGATTAGCTAGGCCGCCGCCACATTTGTTTTTTCACCCCTTTTTTATCTACTTGCCGGCAGGTAAATTTAAATATAAACCGCAGCGTTGCTCTGGTGTTTGGGTGCGGCAGGATTTTTAGTTTTTTGATTGACAGGAGCAGGCGCGGCAGGATTTTTAATTTTTTTGATTGACGGGAGCAGGCGCGACAGCAATTAGTCACGATGGCTCCGCCTATACCCACTGCTCCCTGATGTGAGAAGTCGTCGACTGGTGTTTTACCATGGTGAAAACCAAAAGATTCCCCGCTCCCTCCGCCTTCCCATAGATTGCATTGCCTTTCAGCCATTTTGTCCCCTTTGCTTCCTCTCCCCATTGCTTCTACCTGGTGCCATGGCGGCGCAGTAGATCACGGAGTCCAAGGTGAGGCTCCTGACATAGGAGCTCCATGCCAAGGGTGCGGAGCTCAGGGCCAAGGACGTGGAGCTCCGTGAGCTCAAGGAGGAGAGGAGTGTCATGCTCCTTCGTTATGTGCGGGAGTTCACGGAGCTTCAAAAGCGGCAGGCGTCCACCACAAAGATGCTCGAGGCGTCGGCGGCGTTGCTGCGGAAAGCGGGAGATAGGATAGGCCGTCGGGGGAGCCGACTGGAGTGCGAGCGGGCCGATCGTGACGAGGTCCAGGATCGCCTCAGCCACTTGGTGAACCAAGTTGCCACACACGTGTTGCGGCTGCGCGATGCCTACCATCGTGCCGGCGCGACGATGCCGGCCGTCAGGCTAAACCCTCTGCATGGGCATGTCCATGTCTCGGCGCAACATGACCGTTGGATCAAACTCAGACGGTGCAGATCAGTCACTGTAGCACAGAGCGTGTGGGTGTGTTTGGTTGCATTCTCATCTCAATATAGTTGTTTCCTCTTCGTGTATTTTGTCAACCTACTAGTGTGGACTCATGCACCCTTCATGCACTCTACCAAACACCCAAAAGTGGGTCGAGAAGGGAACTTTTGCTCCCATCCCATGCACCCTTCGTACACCCTGCCTAACACTATTCGTGCTTCATGTGGTTCATGTTTCATGGAGTACTGTAGCACCGTACTCTCCGTGCGCTGTGGACCTAGTTCTGTTAACATTGATCTCACCGTCCATTCTCGACCGGACAGTCAAAAAAGCGGTACTATGTTACATATAGGAGTAGTTGACATGCGCACAACATCATTTGTTATCGTCATATCTTACTACACTAGCGACAAGATTGTGTAGTACTGACGTATGAACCACTGCACATGCCTAGTAGTAGGAGCACTGTGTATGTTCAAGTGGCTGCCGTGCTTTGCACTCCTCCATCGTAAGAGTGGAAACGCTTGTTGTAATCATTTTTTTCTTCGGAAAAATAGTGGACACGCTCTACCGTGCGGATCCTCCTCCAGCCATGCACTAAATTACTCACTTTCGCCGACGTGTGGGACAGCCAGCATCGGGGTCCACCAGCCATGCACTAAATTACTCTGTAGTAGAGTGACGGTAGACTACCCCAATCGAAGCGCTGCAGTAATGCCCAATGAGTCATCAAATCACAAAACCCCCTCCTTTCCAGCAGTAAGTTGGACGGATGAAGCAACCATCATTTCACTCTTCTCTCTCGGCTTCGTCTCTACCCAACCCTCGCTTCTGCCTCATCTTTTTCCTCATTTCTTCAAGAAAACCCCGACCTGCTTCTGCCATTGTTCTTCTCTCCCAAAGAAGGAAAGGTGAGCGCATCAATGGTGTTGATTCTGGCCAAGGCCCGGTCTTGCAACCCCGAGACTGATCCTATAACTCCCTCTCTTTTCTTCTTTTGGGTTTGTGATTATGGTTTCTTTTCTTTTATTTCTATTTGACAGTTTCTTGATGGATGCTGGAGCACCGGCCAAAGTGATGTCTATGGCTCCGTCCAAAACCGTCGAGGCTCATGGTACGAAGAAGCGCAAGCACCCCACCGAGACTACCGCAGACAAGCTCAAAGCCATCGCCCTGTCCAAGCCCCCCTCTCCGAGATCCCTCATTAAGCAAGTCCAGGTAATATCTCTTCTTGACGATCTTTTTCTCGATCTTGATTGTGTTTTTTCATCTAACACGCAGTACTAGTACTAGTAGTACAACTTTCTGGGTGATCTTGCATGTGATTTTTGTGTGCCAAATGATGGTTCTAAATTCCTCTTTTGACCAAAACATGCAAGAGGTTGACACTGATTTCTTATAGATTACTTTCAACTACTCCCTCTGTCCCAAATTTCTTGTCTTAGATTTGTCTAGATACGGATGTATCTAATACTAAAATGTGACTTGATACATCCGTATCTAGACAAATCTAAGACAAGAATTTTGGGACGGAGGGAGTACTTTATGAACATCAATGCTACCTTTTAAGAGGGTATATTTGCCTCAGTAACTTGTGTTATGGATATTGCATGTAATCACTCTGCTCTCATGCCTTTGAAGACATGTTCTAGTGTCTTTGTTCACTCATTTCTATGCGTATATGTAGTCATATATGGAGTATAATATCGAAAATCATCTTATATTTCTGAACGGAGGTAGTAATAAAATATGGTTTCTGTTTGAATTAGAACTAGGTCCGCGGTGGAGATGAAGTTCTCAAAGTCATGCCGTGTGAACTGGAAGACCTGATGATGAGTTCTACTACTGAACTATCCAGCTGTTGTGTCCTTGTCGCCATGTGTCCTGAACTAGTGTTTTCCAATAGCATTGTTGTCAGGCGTGTTCTCGAGGCTGTACTTGACCACAACAATTTCCTGGTTGTGCCTTCGATTACGAAGGGTGTGGTTCTTGTAAAGCTTCCCAACAAATCTGATGCGGAATGTCTTCATCATCATGTTTATGAGTGGAAAGACCACTCTGTTAGGTTCTCCAAGGTTGACAAGATGGTGATGGTGCATGTAGACATCTCACACGAAGTCCATGGCCTAGTCAGTTATGCGGGGTTCATCCCGTAGGTTGGTGGCAAAAATAGTCTGCAGAGTTTAGTTAGTGCAACTTTGCTTGTCTGTAGTAAGTACTATTGTTCAGTACTTGATTTGTGTTTGTGAACCCTATATTGTTTATTAGTACTGCCGTTTTTGGTGTGTGGTCAGTCCTGAGAACGGTCTATGTTAATGTCTGTCCACTCAATTCAGTTTGTATATTTTGAAGTATCCATATCATATTTTTGTGAGGACGGTCTATCAATTATGGTTACACTCCAATATCTGTATGCATTGCAGGGTTTATTGCACCCACCAGGATTTCCAGCCCCATGGATGCTCGGTCCATACGATTTGTCACGACCTTTGGATTGTCCTGCTTGTGGGAGTAGGCGGGGCTCCTGCATGCCACACGTAGTTGAATGATCAATCTTCTGTTTAGTAATTCAACATAGTGATTTCCTGGTAAGGATTCACTCGTGTCACATCAAGTAAATCTTATTGATTTACTGTCTAAATCTTATTGATTTAATGTCATATTTTCTTTCTTTTCCTGCAATTTTACAATGCAGGTTTTGCCATGTGACATTCATCACAGAATAAACCGTTTGGTTTGCTCTACGACGGCTATTTTTGCAGGTTTCACTTCTTATGTCGTGTCAGTAACGAAGGCACTATCCATCACTTATATTACTGGAAAAAAATTGGATCAGTCTGTTTCTGAGTACAAGCTGAATCCCTATGATGAACTGCAGTTTGGTTTAACAAAAATGCCACAATTAGTCCTTCTCGCGTTTAAAAGAAATGAAGAAAAGACCGGATCACGGTCACGGATCCTAGTCAAGTTAGAAAGCTGATCATAGCAGACCAGACACGATCCCCGCTGTCTCAAACAGATCGAGCACCGACAGTTGCTCTAGCACTGACAGCGGCAGCAGCTCAGTCTGATCCAGCTGAGGATTGGGCACCGACCGCGTCAGCGGATCAGTCTGATCTACCGGAGGATCGAGCATTGACACCGGCACCTGCTCCGACACCGGCACCAGCTCTACAAGGAGCACCATCTCTGGTAGCAGCAGCGGCTTCGGCACCTGCACCAACACTTGCACTTGCATCTGCTCCGGCCCGTGCAGTTGCAGCGGCAATAGACTGGGCTGCAGTTCGCACTTCATATACCAAATTCCTTACAAAAACCGACATGTCCACCTTCTTGGTAAGCATTGGCCGCCCAAGTGCTTCGTTCTTTTTTCTTTCCATGTTGTTTCACATGATTCACTGTATTGATCTAACTGTTTGGGTATGTCTTCTTGTTTGCAAACAAAGGATTCCTAGAGCAATGAGGGAGTCGTTTAACAATCCGGGCGACCGCGGCCAAGTTTCTCTTACCATGCGCAACCTTGGTGTGAATGAACCTGCTCAATATATCGTAAGTACAAAGAATGGTCGCATGATGATTGATGCTAAAGGATGGTCAAGGTTCAAATCTAAATCATATCTTGCAATAGGGGATGATGTCAAAATTGAACTTTCTCGGCAAGGAGATCTGGTCCAAATCAACTTTGAAATTCTTCAGTGACAGCATGCAACTGCCTAACTGATCTATCCTCCGAGAGATTTTGATGTAATAATCTGGCATGGTGAAACAAGTGTCCTGTGTGTATAAGTAGTACGATAGTATTATTTATCACATGGTATATCATTGATAGAACTGCAACTCTAATTGTTGGTTAGGAACTGTCGTTCAATTTCATTCCAACAACTATCATGCTTTATTCAATTTTGTGTATTCGTCTTGCGACAGCATCTAAAACCAGCGTCGTACCTATCGCTTGCAATATGAAAAGCGCTGAGGTAGAACACATGGGTCCCCAAACATGCAGGGTCGGCCTGCGGCCCAAAGTCCAGAACCTGGTTTCGAGAAGCACTAGCTCAGTGCAGAAGTGGCGTCCTTCTCCTGCTGTGGGTTGGGCGAAGATGAATGTTGATGCTGCGTTATCTCGCAATGGTGAAAGGGGAGCCCTGGCAGTTGTGAGCCGGGATCATACATGCTTCTTCCTTGAAGCATCAGCACTGGTGTGTGAAAGTGTTACTGATCCAGAGATCCTAGAGGCAATGGCATGTTGCGAGGGGCTATCTCTGGCTCTTGACTTAAACCTGCAACAAGTTCAGATTAGCACCGATTGTTCAGCAACAGTCAAGCATATCGGAGAGGCATACTTGGGGCCCAGCAAAGTTATTATGGACGAGATCAAGATGAAGAAGAATATGTTCCAAACCATGGAGATCATACATGAAAAACGTGAGTGTAATGTTGAAGCGCATGTGCTCGCAAAAGCTGCTACTTCTTTGCCCTGTGGACATCATCTTTGGCTCAGAGGAACCCCCAAAATTATTTGTATACCTATGACTGTTAATCTTCAATAAAGCAGCTTTTATCCCTCAAAAAACATCTGAGTATTATATTCTCAGCTGAACCCCCATAATGCACGTGTGTTGCAGAGGGAGTGTTTTTCTCGGCAAGGTGAGCCTGTGATATAAAAGATTTGTATATTTCTTTACAGAGGGAGTATCTCTCTGTCAAAAATATATTTATGTGTAACTAGTTACTCCTGTATTTCTACTTCCTTTCGCTGATATGTGGGGCAACCGGCAACGGGGTCCACGTGCCATATGCACAAATTAGAGTGCACAACTTCATGGTAGACACACCCCGGTCGTAGCGCCGCAGTAATGCCCAATGAGCCGTTAAATCACAACCCCCCTTTCCAGCTTTAGCAGTAAGCTGGACTGATGAAGCGGCAATATTTCACTGGGCCTGAATCCCTTTCTCCCTCGTTTGCTTGTTCAGAGAAAACCCCCTCTCGGCGATTGCATAGGGTTTTCTCATGGAGAACCAGGTACGAATTCTTCATCCATCCCCGATAAACCCAAGTCCCTTGGTCACAAGTAATCCTAGGATGGCAGCCGCCGCCGTTGATGCATTTTTCTTCCTACTGAATCTAGTGTGTTTCATTTGCAGTGCCCAAAGTGCGAGTACCCTATAGGTTTCTACGCCCTCGACGAGACGCCACACTTGTTCCTTCTCATCCTAACACAACATTTTGAAACGCGCACAGTATGTTCCTAGAATCCTCTTTTCTATCCGGGAGGGTGGGTTTTTTTGAACATGTTGTGTTCTCATATTATTTTTCCTGCAGTGTATTATTTTCTCTGCCAGAACACATGTACTCAAGATGCTCGGCCTTGCCATAACTGAATACACTAGTTTAATGGTCACAGTGAAGACAAGCCATGGATATAAGTTCTGAGTTGGGTTCATGAACAAAGAAGATCGCTGCTTTTTTATGGTCGAACTTGGATAAACTTTCTCAAGTGTTACGGACTGAAAGTTGGCGCACGAATGTTGATGGAAATAGCAGAACCTGGTCTCATCTTCACTGCGATCTTCCACCCCGACGTCGTTCCAATTGTTCATCCATGTTAGTTTTGTATCTGGTTCTTACTTGTTGCCTCGATTACTTCTTAATCCACCTATTCTGTCTAACTAATCACAATTTAACTTTAGAAGTAGCAATGAATCTCTCACGAAGATGCTACTTCTAACTAATATTTTTCTTATAATTGGTGGCACGTGTAGGTTTTTTCAAAGCAAAGTTGTCTGCTCGTTTGTTACTCTGAAATAACTCGGGTGTTACTAATGGCACTGAAGTTGACTGGATCGACATCCACGAGTTCCTACACTTTATTGATCGTCTTGAGGTCCTTGTGGGGCGTTTCAACGGCGGAAGGCCACGTGGGATATGTGTGCCACTACTGCACTCGTTGAACAGGTCCAACTGTGTCGAGAAACTTATGGTACGAGCTGTTTTCTGTTATATATTTTGTTCATAAACTATTGCTTATACACAGTTTTACAGTTGTGATCTTCTTGAAACAGGAACTGCCGAGTTCTATTGTTCCTATACAGATGCCTGACCATGGTCGGGTCAGACTTGTGCTTGGTCACAACATGATGTTTATGTCTACCTACTCAATTCCCCTTGGAGGTGAAAAGATACTTATTCATGGGTGGTCTCAAATAATGAAGGCCCGTCCATCTTGGAGAATAGGACATAAGATTATGTTCATGCTTTTCCATGGCTCTAAAGCGAATATCCTGTTTATTGACCACGTTGCGAGATGAAGCCGCTTTCAGAAGGTTGTGGATGCGCGGGGTGGCGCCTGGGCCTTGTCCTGGGGCTTGGCGGCCTCACCCTTAGTTAACTGTAGGCGAAGTAGCACTGTTCGAGGCGTGCTTTGTACGGTTGAACCTGTATAAGTACTCATACTGCTTTCAGCTTTGGTTGTTAAGTGCCCCTGCTGGTTTCAGTTAAGGTTGTTAAGTACTACAGTCTGTCGTGTTTCTTCAGTCTTGTCTTCCTCCAGCTGCCAAAACCAAAACAGCGCCGGCGGGGCCGCCTGCTTCCGCCTCCCACGGTTGGCTGCGCCTCAGCACACGCATCGCCGCCCCACCGTCTCCTAAAATCGTTAACGTCGACGTCCTCCGCGCGCTTTGGTGCGCTCGCCGCGGCGCCGCCCTCTCGCGTTGTCAACATGGTCAACAAACAACAGGAATCGGCAGAAGTACGTGGAGAGGATGATAGTAGGGGCCCACCACGTCAACGTATGGAAAAATAAAATGCTTCCTCCTAGTGTTTTCCTGACATCTAGGACCATGGGAGCGTATATAGTCAATAGACAAGAGAACAACACAAGATCGGCTGACACCTGGGACGTAGCTACTCGAGCAATATTTTTTGTTTGGTATTGTTGAGACGGAGCAGGGTTTGAACTGGGTTGTGGCCCATCTAGCCCAGGCTTATATTTTATGTTCACCATGTGACCAGCCCAGCTATTTTTTCTTTGTAAAAATGAGCGCAATTTATTTTTTCTGAAGAATACCCAATCCCGGCCTACTTATTTTTCTACGCCCTGATGGGCTGCAACTCTTTCAAGACGCCTGCAAATCTTGAAAGTAATATGAAATGGGTTGTAAATATAAAAACAGATGACAAATTGGCAATTACTTTATAATTTCTGAATTTTATTACATTTTCAGATTCCTATTTCACTGGGCATTAACCTAATTTAAATATATCTTCAAAGTACTTTAAATCTGGCTAGACATTTCTGTATTAAAAATAGTTTGGAACCCACAGAAATATGCGAAATCGGCCCTGGCCAACCAAAAAAATGATTGCAATAAATTGCATAAGAAGTTGCCATGAGCTATATATAAATTATTAAAAAAAGAGGGAGTGGTTTGACTTGTGGGCATGTTTAGTTGATGCATATGCAAGATTTTTTTAGTTATTATATACGTCAACAAACCATTCTAGCAGACGTAACCGTTGGATGTCAAACCAACGGCCGTCGTGTTTCTTCAATCTCTCATCTTCTTGCTCCAGCCGCCAAAGCAGCGCCGGCGGGACCACCTACTCCCGCCTCCCGTGGCCGGCTGTGCTGCCGCGCAGGCCTCAGCGCCCCCTACTACTCCCACCACTGCCCAGGGCATCCCTCTACTCACCCACACCCCCTGTTATTCTGCGGCGACGGCAGCCTCACACCGCAGTCGAACCCGTGAACGCTCGTACTCCTCTCCGCATGGGCATCCACTGCCGCGTCTTCCCCGACTCCGCGTCGTCCCCTTCCTATGCCTCGCCGTCGTCCACCGCCGTGGTGCTCTCGGCGCGACGTGGTCAATGTGGTCAACGACCGACTTCCATCAGAACAGTACTGTACGTGGAGAGGCTGACAGCTGGGTCCATGGCAGCCGCAAGGAAGTGCCTCCTTATTACGCGCAAAATAATTATTCCTCCACCTGACAGCAGGGACCCACCAGATGGGTCACCAGTATTTTGCGAAAAAATCATTTCCCCTGACTACTGGGACCCACCGGACGGGCCACCGTATTTCGCGAAAAAAACATTCCCCCCGCTGTCAGCTCGGACCCACCGGAAATGCCTCCTTATTATGCACAAAAAAATGAATACTCCCCCGCCTAGCTGGGACCCACCTTGGTGGGAGGCTGACTTGTGGGCCTACTAAGTTGACGGGGACGAAGGGCTTTGTCAACTTAGTCAATATGAATGATTCTAGCTCTAGTGACCGTACGATGTCCATCCAACGGCCGTAGTGCTTCTTCAACCTCTGGTCTTCTTGCTCCAACCGCCCAAAGCAGCGCCGGTCGTGCCGCATGCTCCTGCCTCCCGTGGCCGGCTGTGCTGTCGCGGAGGTCTCACCGCCCCCTACTATTCCCACCACTGGCCAGGCCCTGCGGTGACGGCAGCCTCACACCGCAGCCGAACCAGTGAACCCTCGTACTCCTCTCTGCACGGGCTTCCACTATCGCGTCTTCCCGGGCTCCGCGTCGTCCCCTTCCTAGGCCTCACCGTCGTCCACCGCCGTGGTGCTCTCGGCGCGGTGTGATCAATGTGGTCAACGACCGACTTCCATCAAAAGAGTACTGTGCGTGGAGACGCTGACAGTTGGGTCCACGGTCGCAGCAAGGAAGTGCCTCCTTATTACGCGTAAAATAATTATTCCTCCACCTGACAGCGGGGACCCACCGGACGGGCCACCGTATTTCGCAAAAAAAACGTTTACCCCTGGCTGATGGGACCCACCAACTACATCTTCGCACACAAGGAAGTGCCTGACAGTCGGGACCCACCTGGTCGAAGCGTACGTAGCATTGTCATTCTGGTCGCGAACGTGTACGTACATATATACTGGTCGATGTAGAGGCGCGCACGTAGCATGTACACGTACGTACAGCGGCCAGGGTGCAAGAAAGAAAATACGGCCACGTATGTGTACATACGGGCGGGGTCTCGAACACCTACTCGCGCATACGTACGGCCAGAGCTCGTGTACATGGTTGGGTCGGAACGGAGAAACAGCATCGTCGTCGTGTTCATGGGGAGGCAATGGAATGCGTTGTGTTCATGGGGAGGCAACGGAATGCGTCGTGTTCATCGGGAGGCCTTGGACGGAACAGGCGATGGAAACGAGGCCTGGCGTACCGCAGAACGGAGGAAACGGCCTTGTGTTCGACCGGCCATGTTCGAAACAGGATCCTGTTCATCGGGAGGGGTCTGGCGTACCGCAAAATGGAGGAAACGGACCTCCTACGGTCGAAATAGAGGTCCTGTTGATCGGGAGGGGTGTGGCGTACCGCAAAACGGACGAAACGAACTTCTGTTGGAGCGCTACGGTCGAAACGGGGGTCCTGTTCATTGGGAGGGGTGTGGCGTACCGTAAAACAGGACTCCACGGGATACTGTTCATCTCCATCGTCGACCCCCTCCAGCCTCCACGAGCTACTGTTCATCCACTGTCGACCTCCTCCAGCCTCCACCTACGATTGTTCATCCACGGGCTCCTGTTCATCCAGCCTCCACCGCGCGCTACTCCACCGGCTACTGTTCAACCAGCCCTCTCCACGGGCTCCTGTTCAACCACCCCTCCACAGGCTACTGTTCATCCTGCCCTCCACCATCTACTGTTTATCGTGCCCTCCATGGGGTGGTCCTGTTCATCCAGCCCTCCACGGGGTCCTGTTCATCCAGCCCCAACCGGCTTGATCGATC
>NC_057812.1:498968450-498992864 GCF_018294505.1 Triticum aestivum | reverse complement strand
TAGAGGCAGCATCGATCGACTTCGGTTAGCAGCAGTAGCGAAGGAATCGCTCGATCGGCTTTAGTTAACAGCCATCGATCGATCGCTCGGGTTCAGTAACGCGTAGCCTGCAGTGCAATCGCTCGGGTTCAGTTAGAGCCTGACGCCTCGCTCGGGTTCAGTTAGAGCCAACGCCTCGCACACACGCGCGTACGTGTACGAGAGAAACACGCATCGCTCGGCCCCCGACCTCCCACCGTAACCGGGAACTCCTCGAAATTTTCCTCCCCCTCGCTTCTACCATGGTTTTTTCCGTCATGGACGGCCCAAAGAATGTCATGCAGCTGCGTCTCTGGCCCGCCCAGGACGAAAAGCCCATTTTCTGTCATGATTTTTTGTCATAGAAGTAGGAGCCCACCACATCTATGATGATACCGAGTTTTGTCACAATTATCGTCATAGAAATGTCATATGTATGACAGAAAAAAAATTCGTTCGGCCCAAAATGTCATGGATGTGTCTTTTTTTGTAGTGGTACCCCTTCGTTCAATGACCGATAGCGGAACCGTGGACGTCCACATCGATCCCTATGAGTACATGAATGATATTTGAGTGAACCTTTCATTATCATGTGATGTTCCCTTTACTTCCCGATACTTCACAAAACCCGAGATGCATCGGTATCCTCATGAGTCATCACATGCTCACCATGCCATTATCCTCGTTACCGGTTTTGTTCTTCTTTCTCGTTGTCATGTTCTCGCATCCCCGTGACGTAGTCACCTATTTTTGGCTAGACAATGATGGATGCCGTCACATCGAGAGGGCCCTAAGAATATCTCTCCATCGTCGGAGGAACAAATCTCACTCTCGAGCTATCTACTATCTAGTCCCTTGTCAAACTTTCCTATGACCCTGTAAGTTGTCATTATGATCACCGTGCTACAAGTGTCGTTTGACCAACCCCAAAGTACACTGAGTGGTAATTGTTGGTGATCGTAGCAGAAATTTAAAATTTTCTACGCATCACCAAGATCAATCTATGGAGTAATCTAGCAACGAGGGGAAGGAGAGTGCATCTACATACCCTTGTAGATCGCTAAGCGGAAGCGTTCAAGTGAACGGGGGTGATGGAGTCGTACTCGTCGTGATCCAAATCACCGATGATCCTAGTGCCGAACGGACGGCACCTCCGCGTTCAACACACGTACAGCCCGGTGACGTCTCCTACGCCTTCATCCAGCAAGGGGAGAAGGAGAGGTTGGGGAAGATTCCATCCAGCAGCAGCACGACGGCGTGGTGGTGGTGGAGGAGCGCGGGACTCCAGCAGGGCTTCACCAAGCACTACGAGAGACGAGGAGGGAGAGGGGTAGGGCTGCGCCAACAGGGAGATTGAATCGCGTGTCGGGCTGCCCCTTTGCCTCCACTATATATAGGGGGAGAGGGAGGGCTGTGCCCCCACCTTGGGTTCCCACCCCAAGGGGTGCGGCAGCCCTAGATCCCATCCAGGGTGGCGGCCACAAGGGGGAGAGGGGGAGGCGCACCTAGGGTGGGCCTTAGGGCCCATCTGCCCTAGGGTTTGCCCCCTTCCCCTCTTGGAGGCGCCTTGGGCCTTGGTGGGAGGCGCCCCAGCCCACCTAGGGGCTAGTCCCTTCCCACTATTGGCCCATGTAGGCCTCCGGGGCTGGTGGCCCCACCTGGTGGACCCCCGGACCCCTCTGGTGGTCCCGGTACACTACCAGTGATGCCCGGAACACTTCCGGTGGCCAAAACCATACTTCCTATATATTAATCTTTACCTCCGGACCATTTCGAAACTCCTCATGACGTCCGGGATCTCATTAGGGACTCCGAACAACATTCGGTAACCGCGTACATACTTTCCCTATAACCCTGGCATCATCGGACCTTAAGTGTGTAGACCCTACGGGTTCGTGAGTCATGCAGACATGGCCGAGACAACTCTCCGGTCAATAACCAACGGTGGGATCTAGATACCCATGTTGTCTCCCACATGCTCCACGATGATCTCATCGGATGAACCACGATGTCAAGGACTTAATCAATCCCGTATACAATTCCCTTTGTCCATCGGTATGATACTTGCCCGAGATTCGATCGTCGGTATCCTGATACCTTGTTCAATCTCGTTACCGGCAAGTCTCTTTACTCGTTCCATAACACATCATCCCGTGATCAACTCCTTGGTCACATTGTGCACATTATGACGATGTCCTACCGAGTGGGCCCAGAGATACCTCTCCGTTTACACGGAGTGACAAATCCCAGTCTCGATTCGTGCCAACCCAACAGACACTTTCGGAGATACCTGTAGTGTACCTTTATAGCCACCCAGTTACGTTGTGACGTTTGGCACACCCAAAGCACTCCTACGGTATCCGGAAGTTGCACAATCTCATGGTCTAAGGAAATGATACTTGACATTAGAAAAGCTTTAGCATACGAACTACACGATCTTTGTGCTAGGCTTAGGATTGGGTCTTGTCCATCACATCATTCTCCTAATGATGTGATCCCGTTATCAACGACATCCAATGTCCATGGTCAGGAAACCGTAACCATCTATTGATCAACGAGCTAGTCAACTAGAGGCTTACTAGGGACATGGTGTTGTCTATGTATCCACACATGTATCTGAGTTTCCTATCAATACAATTCTAGCATGGATAATAAATGATTATCATGAACAAGGAAATATAAATAATAACCAATTTATTATTGCCTCTAGGGCATATTTCAAACAGTCTCCCACTTGCACTAGAGTCAGTAATCTAGTTCACATCGCCATGTGATTAACACTCACAGGTCACATCGCCATGTGACCAACATCCAAGAGTCTACTAGACTCAATGATCTAGTTCACATCACTATGTGATAAACACTCAAACAGTTCTGGGTTTGATCATGTTATGCTTGTGAGAGAGGTTGTAGTCAACGGGTCTTGCCATATTCAGATCCCTATGTATTTCGCAAAACTTTATATCGTAGATGCTGCTACCACGTTCCACTTGGAGCTATTCCAAATTATTGCTCCATTGTACGTATCCGGTATCTCTACTCAGAGCTATCCAGATAGGTGTTAATCTTGCATCGACGTAACTCTTTATGTCGAACTCTTTATCACCTCCATAACCGAGAAACATTTCCTTATTCCTCTAAGGATAATTTTGACGCTATCTAGTGATCCAGTCCTAGATCACCTTTGTACCTTCTTGCCAGACATGTGGCAAGGCACACATCAGGTGCGGTACTCAGCATGGCATACCGTATAGAGCCTATGACAAGAGCATAGGGGACGACCTTCGTCCTTCCTCTTTCTTCTGCCGTGGTCAAGCTTTGAGACTTACTCAACTTCACACCTTACAACTCAGGTAAGACCCCCTTCTTTGACTGATCTATTTTGAACTCCTTCAAAAACATGTCAAGGTGTGCGTTCTTTGAAAGTATCATCAGGCGTCTTGATCTATCTCTATAGATCTTGATGCCCAATATGTAAGCAGCTTTATCCAGGTCTTCCTTTGAAAATCACTCTTCAAACAACCGTTTATGCTTTCCAGAAATTCTACATTATTTCGAATCAACAATATGTCATCCACATATACTTATCAGAAATGTTGTAGTGCTCCCACTCACTTTCTTGTAAATACAAGTTTCTAGCAAACATTGTATAAACCTAAAAGCTTTGATCACTCCATCAAAGCATATATTTCGATTCCGGTATGCTTGCTCTAGTCCATAGAAGGATTGCTGGAGCCAGCATACCTTTTAGCATCCTTAGGATCGACAAAACCTTTTATTGTATCACATACAACTTTTCTTACGAAAACTTGGTAAGAAAACTTGTTTTGACATCCATCTGTAAGATTTCATAATCGAAAAATACAGCTAATGCTAACATGATTTCGACGGACTTAAGCATCGCTACGGGTGAGAAATTCTCATCGTAGTCAACTCCTTGAACTTGTGAAAAGACTCTTTCCCACAAGTCGCACTTCATAGACGGTAACATTACCGTCCATGTCCGTCTTCTTCTTAAAGATCCATTTATTCTCAATGGCTTGCCGATCATCGGCCAAGTCCACCAAAGTCCATACTTTGTTCTGATACATGGATCCTATCTCGGATTTCATGGCTTCTAACCATTTGTCGGAATACGGGCCCACCATCGCTTCTCCATAGCTCATAGGTTCATTATTGTCTAACAACATGATATCTAAGACAGGATTACCGTACCACTTAGGAGTAGTACATATCCTTGTCGACCTACGAGGTTCGATAGCAACTTGATCCGAAGCTTCATGATCACTATCATTAACTTCCTATTCAACAGACATAGGTGCCACAGAAAACATCTTTCTGTGTTGCATCATTCTCTAGTTGAAATAAAGGTTCGACAACCTCATCAAGTTCTATCTTCCTCCCACTCAATTATTTCGAGAGAAACTCCTTCTCGAGAAAGGACCCGTTCTTAGCGACAAACAATTTGCCCTCGGATCTGAGATACAAGGTATACCCAACTGTCACCTTTGGGTATCCTATGAAGATGTGTTTGTCCGCTTTGGGTTCGAGCTTCTCCGGCTGAAGCCTTAAGCATCACAGCCCCAAACATTAAGAAATGACAACTTTGGTTTCTTGCCAAACCAATGTTCATATGATGTCGTCTCAACAGACTTAGATGGTGTCCTATCTAAAGTGAATGCAGCTGTCTCTAACGCATAACCTCAAAATGAAAACGGTAGATCGGTAAGAGACATCATAGATCGCACCATATCTCATAAGGTTCGATTACGATGTCCGGACACACCATTACCCTGTGGTGTTCCAGGTGGCTTCAACTGTGAAACAATTACACAATGTCTTAAGTGATTGCCAAACTCATAACTCAGAAAATCCCCTTTTGATCAGATCGTAGGAACATGATCTTTTTCTTATGATGATTCTTAACTTCACTCTGAAATCGCTTGAACTTTTCAAACGTTTCAGACTTGTGCTTCATTAAGTAAATATACCTATATCTACTCAAATCGTCAGTGAAGATGAGAAAATAGTGATATCCACCACACGCTTCAATTCTCATTGGATCACACGCATCAGCATGTATGATTTCCAACAAGTCACTTGCCCGTTTCATCGTACCTGAAAACGGGGTCTTAGTCATCCTGCCCATGAGGCATGGCTCGCATGTGTCAAGCGATTCAAAATCAAGTGACTCCAAACATCCATCGATATGGAGTTTCTTCATGCATCTTACACCAATATGACCTAAGCGGCAGTGCCACAAGAAAGTGGTACTATCATTATTAACTCTACATCTTTTGGCGTGAACATGTGTATCACCACGACCGAGATTCAATGAACCATTCACATAGGGTGCATGACCATGAAAGGTATCATTCATGTAAATAGAATAACCATTATTCTCTAACTAAAATGAATGACCGTATTGCAATGAACATGATCTAATCATATTCATGCTCAACGTAGACACCTGATAACATTTATCTAGGTTCAATACTAATCCCGAAGGCAGATGGAGTGTGCGATGGTGATCTCATCAACTTTGGGAACACTTCCAACACACATCGTCACCTCGTCCTCAGCCAGTCTCCGTTTAGTCCATAGCTTTTGCTTCAAGTCACCAATAATAGTAATTGAACTGGTATCCAATACCCAGGTGCTACCAGGAGTACTAGTGAGGTACACATTAATGACGCGTATAAATTTTGTTGAAGTTGCCAGCCTTCTTATCTACCATGCATTTGGGGTAATTCCGCTACCAGTGACCGTTTCCTTTACAATAGAAGCACTTAGTCTCGGGTTTGGGTTCAACCTTGGGTTCCTTCACTTGAGCAGCAACTGGTTTGCCATCCATATGAAGTTTCCCTTCTAGCCCTTGCCCTTCTTGAAAACAGTGGCCTTGTTAAACCATCAACACTTGATGCTCCTTCTTGATTTCTACCTTTTGCGGTCTTAAGCACCGCGAACAGCTCCGGGATCAACTCCATCCCTTGCATGTCATAGTTCATCACGAAGATCTAGTAGCTTAGTGATAGTGGCTAGAGAACTCTATCAATCACTATCTTATCTGGAAGTTTAACTCCCACTTGATTTAAGTGATTGTAGCACCCAGACATTCTGAGCACATGCTCACTAGTTGAGCTATTCTCCTTCATCTTGTTGGCTAAAGAACTTGTCAGAGGTCTCACACCTCTCAACACGGGCATGAGCCTGAAATCCCAATTTCAGCTCTTGGAACATCTCATATGTCTTATGGCGTTCAAAACGTCATTGGAATCCCGATTCTAAGCCGTAAAGTATGGTGCACTAAACTATCAAGTAGTCATCAGGATGTATCTGTCAGGTGTTCACAACATCCACAGACGATGTTGTAGGGGTTTGCACATCGAGCGGTGCATCAAAGATGTAAGCCTTCTGTGTAGCAGTGAGGACACTCCTCGGACTACGGACCTAGTCCGCATCATTGCTTACAATATCTTTCAACTTAATCTTTCTCTAGGAACGTATTGAAACGGGGAGCTACAACGTGAGCTATTTATCTACAACATATTTGCAAAGACAATTTAGACTATGTTCATGATAATTGAGTTCATTTAATGAACTCCCACTCAGATAGACATCCCTCTAGTCATCTAAGTGAAACACGATCCGAGTCAACTAGGCCGTGTCCGATCATCACGTGAGACGGACTAGTCAACATCAGTGAACATCTTCATGTTGATCGTATCTTCTATACGACTCATGCTCGACCTTTCGGTCTTCTGTGTTCCGAGGCCATGTCTGTACATGCTAGGCTCGTCAAGTCAACCTAAGTGTTTTTGCTGTGTAAATCTGGCTTACACCCGTTGTATTCGAACGTTAGAATCTATCACACCCGATCATCACGTGGTGCTTCGAAACAACGAACCTTCGCAACGGTGCACAGTTAGGGGGAACACCTTTCTTGAAATTTTAGTGAGGGATCATCTTATTTAAGCTACCGTCGTTCTAAGCAAATAAGATGTAAAACATGATAAACATCACATGCAATCAAATAGTGACATGATATGGCCAATATCATTTTGCTCCTCTTGATCTCCATCTTCGGGGCTCCATGATCATCGTTGTCACTGGCATGACACCATGATCTCCATCATCGTGTCTTCTTGAAGTTGTCTCATCATCTATTACTTCTACTACTATGGCTAACACTTTAGCAATAAAGTAAAGTAATTACATGACGTTTATGTTGACACGCAGGTCATAAATAAATTAAGACAACTCCTATGGCTCCTGCCGGTTGTCATACTCATCGACATGCAAGTCGTGATTCCTATTACAAGAACATGATCAATCTCATACATCACATATATCATTCATCACATCCTTTTGGCCATATCACATCACAAGGCATATGCTGCAAAAACAAGTTAGATGTCCTCTAATTGTTGTTGCAAGTTTTTACGTGGCTGCTATAGGTTTCTAGCAAGAACGTTTCTTACCTATGCGAAAACCACAACGTGATATGCCAATTTCTATTTACCCTTCATAAGGACCCTTTTTCATCGAATCCGATCCGACTAAAGTGGGAGATACAGACACCCGCTAGCCACCTTATGCAACTAGTGCATGTCAGTCGGTGGAACCAGTCTCACGTAAGAGTACATGCAAGGTCGGTCCGGGACGCTTCATCCCACGATGCCGCCGAATCAAGATAAGACTAGTAACGGCAAGTAAATTGACAAAATCAACGCCCACAACTGCTTTGTGTTCTACTTGTGCATAGAAACTATGCATAGACCTAGCTCATGATGCCACTGTTGGGGATCGTAGCAGAAATTTAAAATTTTCTACGCATCACCAAGATCAATCTATGGAGTAATCTAGCAACGAGGGGAAGGAGAGTGCATCTACATACCCTTGTAGATTGCTAAGCGGAAGCGTTCAAGTGAACGGGGTTGATGGAGTCGTACTCGTCGTGATCCAAATCACCGATGATCCTAGTGCCGAACGGACGGCACCTCCGCGTTCAACACACGTACAGCCCGGTGACGTCTCCTACGCCTTGATCTAGCAAGGGGAGAAGGAGAGGTTGGGGAAGATTCCATCCAGCAGCAGCACGACGGCGTGGTGGTGGTGGAGGAGCGCGGGACTCCAGCAGGGCTTCGCCAAGCACTACAAGAGACGAGGAGGGAGAGGGGTAGGGCTGCGCCAACAGGGAGATTGAATCGCGTGTCGGGCTGCCCCTTTGCCTCCACTATATATAGGGGGAGAGGGAGGGCTGCACCCCCACCTAGGGTTCCCACCCCAAGGGGTGCGGCAGCCCTAGATCCCATCTAGGGTGGCGGCCACAAGGGGGAGAGGGGGAGGCGCACCTAGGGTGGGCCTTAGGGCCCATCTGCCCTAGGGTTTGCCCCCTTCCCCTCTTGGAGGCGCCTTGGGCCTTGGTGGGAGGCGCCCCAGCCCACCTAGGGGCTGGTCCCTTCCCACTATTGGCCCATGTAGGCCTCCGGGGCTGGTGGCCCCACCTGGTGGACCCCCGGACCCCTCCGGTGGTCCCGGTACACTACCGGTGATGTCCGGAACACTTCCGGTGGCCAAAACCATACTTCCTGTATATTAATCTTTACCTCCGGACCATTCCGGAACTCCTCGTGACGTCCGGGATCTCATCCGGGACTCCGAAAAACATTCGGTAACCGCGTACATACTTTCCCTATAACCCTAGCGTCATCGGACCTTAAGTGTGTAGACCCTACGGGTTCGTGAGTCATGCAGACATGGCTGAGACGACTCTCCGGTCAATAACCAACAGCTGGATCTGGATACCCATGTTGGCTCCCACATGCTCCACGATGATCTCATCGGATGAACCACGATGTCAAGGACTTAATCAATCCCGTATACAATTCCCTTTGTCCATCGGTATGATACTTGCTCGAGATTCGATCGTTGGTATCCCGATACCTTGTTCAATCTCGTTAGCGGCAAGTCTCTTTACTCGTTCCGTAACACATCATCCCGTGATCAACTCCTTGGTCACATTGTGCACATTATGATGATGTCCTACCGAGTGGGCCCAGAGATACCTCTCCGTTTACACGGAGTGACAAATCCCAGTCTCGATTCGTGCCAACCCAACAGACACTTTCGGAGATACCTGTAGTGTACCTTTATAGCCACCCAGTTACGTTGTGACGTTTGGCACACCCAAAGCACTCCTACGGTATCCGGGAGTTGCACAATCTCATGGTCTAAGGAAATGATACTTGACATTAGAAAAGCTTTAGCATACGAACTACACGATCTTTGTGCTAGGCTTAGGATTGGGTCTTGTCCATCACATCATTCTCCTAATGATGTGATCCCGTTATCAACGACATCCAATGTCCATGGTCAGGAAACCGTAACCATCTATTGATCAACGAGCTAGTCAACTAGAGGCTTACTAGGGACATGGTGTTGTCTATGTATCCACACATGTATCTGAGTTTCCTATCAATACAATTCTAGCATGGATAATAAACAATTATCATGAACAAGGAAATATAATAATAACCAATTTATTATTGCCTCTAGGGCATATTTCCAACAGTAATAAGTGTCTATGATACTATCATGGTCTAAGGAGCAAAATCACACATTAACACTTTGTGTTATTACAATTGATTACACACGATATAAACTCAATTCATAACAGACAAGTTTGGCTCGATTCGATATGATCGTTCTTTCAACGTCACAATCTCAATGTTGTTTGAGGACTATAATTTTATACTTTTAACGATATCCTAAGATCCAGAAAACGTGATCACCAACAACACTTGAGCTAGTCAGACTAGGAACCTTTTTATTTAACCAGTTATCATTCCACACGTGCATATGAGTTTTCCAGTGAATCACATATTCCAGGATCATAGCAGTTATAACATAGAATATAAACTCTTTAATTATGAATATGAAAATATAATAATACACATATTAATGCCTCTATGGTATATTTCCAATAACATGCTCACCATACTGTTATCCTCGTTACCGGTTTTGTTCTTCTTTCTCGTTGAAGTGTTCTGGCATCCCCGTGACATAGTCATGTGTGTATGGCCAGACGATGATTCATGCTGTCACACCAAGAGGGCCCTAAGAATATCTCTCCATCGTCGAAGGAGCAAATTCCACTCTTGAGCTATCTAGTTCCTTGTCAAACTTTTTGATGAACATGTAAGTTGTCGTTATGATCACCATGTTACATACGAAGTTTGAGCAACCCCAGAGTCCATCGTACGGTAAGAAGTGACTACGGTACTCTCATGGCATAAGGAACTAAAAACACATGTTAACACTCTATGTTATAACAATTGATTTTAGATGATATCATTTCAAAGTATAACCAATAAGTTTGGGTCGATTCAATATGATCGTTCTTCTAACATCATTCTCTCAATGTTGTTTTAGGACTATCATTACTTTTAGTGATATCCTAAGATCCGAAAAACATGATCACCAACAACACTTGAGTCAGTCTTAGGGGAAAGACTAGGAACCTATTCTTTACAGTTTTATCATTCCACACGTGCATATGAGTTTTTCATTGAATCACATATTCCATGACCATAGTAGTTATAGCGTAGAATATAAACTCTTAATTATGAAAACAGAAATATAATAATACAATATTATTGTCTCTAGGGCATATGTCCAACACGATAAACTTCGCCGACAGCCACTTGGTGCCCGGAATCCTGCTTACCATCGTTGCCTCGCACTTGGTGGGGTCGTTCATCTACATCTTGATGCAGAAGAACATAAGCCAGAGTGGCAGAGTGCGAAGTTGGGCTCGATGCACAGGAACGCTTGGCAGAATGTGACGAAGCAAGCGATGTGGAGGATTGAGTTGGGCGCAAGGTGGTGGAACTGAAGGATGTAGAAATAGAGAAGACCTCGAGGAAGGGGTGAATGTGAATTCCCAAACCCCGAAGGAGATGGGATATGAAGATGATTCACTCACCAACGCGACATTTAGAAACCCCGACAGAAGTGAGACCCGCCGACCCTTTGACAAGGGGAGAGCGGGACGGGGCAACCTCGGGCCCCGGCAGGTGCCCGACGTCCTAGAGCGCAATGATGTCCTCCTTGGTGACGGTCAAGAGCCGCCACAACCCCCTCATGCCAGGGCCTTCTGGCTTCTTCGGTAGACTGCTGGCTCCCCGCGGTTCCCTTATGGGCGCCCTTTTTGGGCTTCGATGCCGGGATGTGGCTGCCTTCCCCTACCATCTTTCAAAAACCAAAGGGGAAGAGGGAACTGGAAGCTTTTTTAGGCTCAAGTTTCTAGGCATGAGAACTCAATGACGACGAAGGCAAGGAAGATTGGAGGTGTATAAAGCCGACTCCCATGCATGGAACAAACGAATCCGAACAATGACGTGGCAAACAGGATGCGCTGAGATCCGTGCAGTTCAATCGAACAACAATAACAACGTTAACAGGGAAAGGCTAGAAATCTGATGTCGAATTTATAGTTTTTTATTTTACAACTAATCATACTCAGATTTATAGTTTTATTTAAATAATCATACTCTTTTTTTTAGTTCCAATCATACTTCTTTTGTTGCTTTACCAACAGTCCAGGTCGGTAACTGCATGCAAGTCAAGCCCGTTTCGCCTGCTTCCCTTCTGAAAAGTGAAAACCCTTCCGAACCCACTAAAAAAAAACCTTCCGAGCCTTCAGAATACCTGGTTCGTCCTCCTCCCTCTCGTCCCCCCCACACCCCACCCCACGCCGCCGCCGCGGACCGAGAGGGCCAAACAGGCCGCCGCACCCCCGCGCGGGCTCGTCTCACCACGGAGGCTGCGGCGACCCGCGTGCGCATCGCGAAGTCTCCCGTTCCCTCGTCCTTGCACGCTTCGGCGGACGCTAGGGTTTTAGCGCCCCTGCTTTCGCTCGCTCAGGAGGTCCCGTGTCGAGAAATATACGGCCCGCTTCGATGGGACGCCCGGAGCCGGTCGTGCTGTTCGCGCAGACGATCCTCCACTCTCAGCTGGACGAGTACGTCGACGAGGTGCGCTCCACCCCCCGTCCCCTCCCCTCCTTTCGTGTTAGTCCTATGCGATCTGCCACCAAATATTGGTACTGCCTGGTTAGCAGACGTTTGAATTGTTAAGCCGACGGCTTTTAGTATCCCATGCGTTCCTTGGTGCACCAAACTGGCGCATGATTACATACTAGAATTTGTTTTATGCTCGACTTCCTTTTCCAGTATACCTGAAGCAATTCTATGAAATAACTATATCGACTTTTTCTGCCTTGAACTTTGGCACATATCCAGGCTTAATGAATCACGCATGTCTGTGAAGAAGTTCATGTGCACGGTCTCTAACATCCTCAGCAATGTGGCTCCACTTGTCCGTGTCCTATATAGTCAAGTTGTCACTAGCGCCAAACATATACTCCCTCCGTTCCTAAATATAAGTCTTTTTAGAGATTCCAATATGGACTACATATGGAGCAAAATGAGTGAATCTACACTCTAAAATACGTCTATATCCATCCGTATGTAGTCCATATTGAAATCTCTAAAAAGACTTATATTTAGGAACGGAGGGAGTAGTTAACATGCTGCACACAGGCGCCCACACGTACACATTATGTGGAACAGACATATTCAATGAATATATCGACCGGATAAACTCTTTGTGTGTCCTTCTGATATCGACTGAATGATATTAACCATGGTTAGCTTTGTAAATATTAGCAAAAGACAGGATCTTATTTGTAACCGTCTCATTTGGGATTCACAATCCATGCCCAAACAAAGGTAACAAAGTGTTCTTGCAACCACCAGCTATCTATTATATAATTAAGACAGAAGCCAAATAAGATACCAATTTCTTCCACATGAGCTAAAATAATATACATCGTTGATTAGTAATATTTACGGCTGAGATAACGATATTACGTTACATACAAATATTCTGGACAAGCACTATTTTGCACATGTTAAATCTAATTATATGTGCTTCAGCTATTCACCATTAGTGCTAAATATTACAGTTAATTACTGTCCTGAGAGAGAGTGAGAGGGAAACTCATTTATCTAATTAAGTTCAAATATATAACTTGTCCTTGAGTTCACTTAATTATGTTGCATCATGCAGGTGCTATTTTCTGAACCTGTTGTGATTACTGCCTGTGAGTTTCTTGAGCAAAATGCTGCTCCTTCTACACCAAACATATCTCTTGTTGGGTAAGAAAATTTCATCCTTATACTTTTTGCACTTGTGAAGGTGAGATCTGATATCAAAGTGTGTCCTGTGAAAGAGTGCCTCTGTACTTATTTGGCTGTTGTAGTTTATAAATAGAGTTTTTTTGGGCATGGCCATACCCCTTTGGCCACTCTAGTGCTTTTTCTTTGCCACGTTGGCCAAATCGTAGGCAAGCAAAACCTTGGCTAGCTAAAATTTTTGTGGGGTGGTATTTGGGCTCAAGGGAACACATCCGTAGGCTACTACTTATTTTCTGGGCCCAGATTCTTACAAGAGAAAATCGAAGATCGTAGCAATGTGGATTAGTTGAATGTAGATGTTGTAGGTGTTACCTACTTACATTGTATAACAATTGCAACTGTATCTAGTAAAGATTGAAAATTAGGCATCACTATAGTTACATAACAAAAAACTGTATTTTTCATTGGCACTAGAGTTAGATAACAAATGAAATGTGTTTTAGTTTCTAGCAGCGCAGTTGGCAAGAAGATTGCAGAGCAGTAGAGCTCAGAATATTGTAATGTTTCTAAAGTAACAGAATATATTAATCTTGATAATCATTATGGAGTTAGGTGCACACTAAAGTGTACAGAATCACCTGACAATGTAGTTTGTCCCATAATTATATACCATCGAGTCAATCAACGGTGCAAAAATAACTATTCCTCCGTCCCATAATGTAAGACATAGAAGAAGTGCTTGATCAATCTCCGAACTTACATGGAAATGAAAGTGTGCATTATTATTGGCAAACAGGGAACACCATGCACTAATGTAGTACGAATGAAACTCGATGCCAGTTTGTGAAGTGTTTAATAAAATTGAATCTAAATAATATGCAACTTGGGCTCACAGATATGAATCATGTGCTTTTAATTACGTAACTTGGGCTCCCAGTGGATGTTGAAATGATTTCCCCTTGCACTATCACGTGAATTACTGAAAAGGTTCTACTTTTGATTTTGACATAGAAACATACCGGACAAATGCAATTTATTGATCGCCAATGATACTTGTATAAAAAAATGTTCCTTATATCAATCTGAATATTCTAGCTCCCTTTAATTTAAGAGTCTTGAGTAAGCTAATTACACTATCCTGCAGTCGTGTGAAGACTTACGTGCAGACAGTTCGAAATGTATTAATATTCTTCTTCTGCCGCTCATTGTTGAGCTATTTTCCTTCATTAATGTTGTTTGTGTTATATCAGTGCAACATCCCCACCATCATTTGCTTTGGAAGTCTTCGTTCACTGCGATGGGGAGTCTCGATTTAGGCGCCTTTGCCTGCCTTTCTTGTATTCACACTCCTCGTCCAATGTGCTTGAAGTTGAGGTATGCCATTTGTTTTCAAGTTTGATAAATAGTCCTATCTTGTGCCTATATGTGTCTATCCTTTCTGGCCGCTTGTTGTATCTGGTTTTTCCATCTGCACTACTAAATGCGTGAATGCTATGCTTGCTATGAATTTATGTTAAATTATCAACTTGTTAACTGGAAAGTTTACAGATTTTAGTTGAATGGATACTGCCCCAGTTGCTTATGTGGTACACTTGCACATGCTTAATGACCGATGCTGCATGTCACTCCGTTCATTTTTTTCTTGCCTTTCCCCCCATGGTATTGTTTATTATTATAAAGGGGTAGTCTTCAGTTGCTTATGTTTGCCACATCTTTGTCTTGTTCATCCGTTCAGAGTTGGTCTGTTCTGTTGCTTGAGACATTTTTCTTTGTTTCTTTTACTTTACAGGCTATTGTAACAAATCATCTAGTGCTGCGGGGAACTTATTGCAGTCTCACTCTTGTAATTTATGGGAATACTGCTGAAGACCTTGGTCAATTCAACATAGAACTAGGCCTGGATCATTCTCTTGCCAATGTGGTCAGCTCTCCGTCAGAGGGAAAATTTGAAGACCTTCCACCGGCACTACGTTCATCCAAATTCAAATTTGAAGAGTCATTATCTTCAATCAAACCATTGAGTTTTCAGTCCACAGATTTGGACTTGTCACTTGAAGTGAAGAAAATACTATATTTAGCTCTCAAAATGCACCAAATACCCAATGTGGAGAATCTGATCCCTGACCTAGGAAGTGCAGTTATCTCAGCTGTTTCAAAATATGTAACTAATTCAAACTGCATGCCACATAGTTGGAATCAAGACTTGGCAGATGGCTTCAGCAAGAGTAATCTTGATCCTCAGGAAAGTAATAATGTTCACACTGAAGCTAGCAATGAGCTGTTTGAAATTTGGAAAAATGTCCATTCTGTCGCTGCTACTCGTTTTGGTGATGATGATGTCTTTGCCATCGAATTGGAGGAGTTGCCTACGACTAAAACGATATTTGAGTTGTTTAACAGTAGTTTCCCATATTATAGAAACTGTTCATTACTTGATCTACAATGCCCTTCTCAGGTAATTATCTGATGCCACTTGATGAACTGTCATATGGATGTCTAATGTCTTAGATGATTTATCTATCTTATGTCATTTTTTTTGTTTCAGAATAACTGGTTGGTGATGTCCTTGAGTTTGGTTCTCCTAATATGCTCGTCGAAAGAGAGTTGCTTTTATTTTGTTGATGCTGGTGGGATGGAGCAAATCATCAATCTGCTTTGTTGGAAGACACCCAGATCTACAGCTACTACATTGCTTCTCTTAGGTATTGTTGAGAATGCTACTCGGCATGGTGTTGGATGTGAAGCTTTCTTGGGATGGTGGCCACGAAGTGATCGGAACAGTATACCCACCGGCAGCAGTGATGGCTACTGTTCTTTGTTGAAGCTTCTACTGGAAAAAGAAAGACATGATATCGCCTCTCGTGCTACATATGTTCTTCAACGTTTGCGTTTTTATGAGATACTATCTAGATACGAGGTTTGAGTATTCTTAGCTACCCACTGTTCGATAAATCTATTGTTAGTGTACTCTCCAGATTATATGAAGCTTATGGTTGTGTTGCAGTCTGCCGTGATCAAGGTGGTTTCCAACCTGCCTTCTGATGAACTTCCCGCGGACAGAGTTTCTTTTCTTATTTTTGCAAGTAACGAGCTTGCCGAAATGTCGGTAAGTTTCTAGAACTGCTCTCTTTAGGAAAGGCCCCGTTCCGTACAGCTGCACATACACTCTGTTTTCCTCCTTGGAAGTGAAGCGGGTTAGCAGTTATTTTATGATCATATTTCTTGATGCAGAAATTGATAAAGATATGTGGCCCTATTGAAGATCCTTCGCCAGAGGCTATTGCTAGAAGAATATCCAAGTCTAGTCATTTGGAAGATTCACTTTCATTCAAAGCAACAATTGGTCTTATAACTAATTCCAAGTACAGTTTCTTGCAATTTGACACCGATTCATGTTTGTTATCTCTTATCCAGGTAACATGGGATATGCACTTCTTGTTTTTCTTTGTGTATTCTTTACTTACACACGCTTTAAATCTTGATGTAAGTTGAACTAGCTCTTGTTGTCAATCTGCAAAATATACCATATTTTTTATGAAATTGTTTGCAACATGGCAACTTTGAGAAGGGCCCATGGAGTATGAAAGAAGTGAAGTTCCACAAATGGTCCACCTTTCATTTCTTATGATGTCAATATGATGTCTGGAATACTGTTGTCATTTGTGGCCGGGTATGGCCGCCGCGTCAAGGATAAGTACAGGCAACCGGTGGCAACTTGATCTTCAAGTCAGCCGAGGATTCCCCATCTCAGTCTATTTAGTTAATTCCAAGTTTGTTAAGTATGCCTTATCTCTTAGATTGGTTTAGACTGTCATTTTCATCTCAACTCTTTATAAGGAGAGTGCTAACATTGGAAGGTGATCAACTACCAATAAATATAAATGAAAGTTGTGCCCAACCATATGCATGTGACATTTATGCACATTTTCATTTGAAATTTCTTTTTGGCACAATTTGCTCCAATGTCAAAGAGGGCCAGTGATAGTGGCGCCGTGTCGCATTAGAACACCATGAATCCTTGATGGTTGTTGCCTCACATGTGGGAACAGGAGAATAAACACTGCGACGGGCTTAGCAGCAGCCGCAGCTTGAATCACACCTTGCTCTTCTCAGCCATGGTCATGCTGACACAGTGACCAATCGACTGCCTTGATACCAAGTGCCGTGTACCGCTAGTCATGATGGGGATAAACACCCATCAGTGGGATTTAAGTGGCGACAGCTTGACCTAGAGGGATGCTAGCTGAAGGAGGGCATGTACTGGTGGAGGCTGTACCACCTAGGTATCAACCCAACCTAGAATGCTACCACACACTACACGGAATCTCAAAGTCTGTTTTTTTGTTACAAATTTTGGCAGTCTCCTTTGTTTGTATGGACATCCACGACAGGCCAGTGAATATCACTAATATATAACATCCACACAGTTTATAACACAAGATGTAACTCCAAATGCACATTTATTATGGGCATGTGGCTACTCTTGCTTGTTTTACACTGCTGGTTATCTTCTTGACGCTGAGCAATAGCTGCACTTCTGTTAGAAATGTGACTCTAGCTTTATGTTTTTTGTAGAACAGGAAAGAGGTTTTTTCCCTCTGTCAGCAGCCTTATTATCATCACCTGTAATGCATTTGGCAAGTGGGCCTGCTGCTGAAGTATTGATGGAGATCACATCATCAATTGAATCCATTCTCCTCTCCCTTCTTTTTTGTCGCTCAGGTTTGATTGGCACATTTTTAAGCTGGGATATTTTGAATCTTGTTTTTCTCACATTATGACTCGAACTCATGTTTTTCTGTCTCCAGGGTTATCTTTTTTGCTCAGTCAACCTGAAGCAACTGAGCTTATAGTTCTTTCTCTTCAAGATGGTAAAGATATGAATAAAACAGAATGCATAACTCTTAGGCATGCTTTCGTTCTTCTGTCAAAAGGATTCTTCTGCCGCCCCCAGGAAGTTGGAATGATCACAGAGCTACATCTTAAAGTGGTTTGTGCAGGCTCATTGCATCAGAATTATCAATTTTGCATTGATTTTACGATCTTTTGAACTCAGAGATATGAATATAATTACTAGGATGAAACTTGGAACTTTAAAGTTAGATTAGATTGGAATGTGGGGGTTGTTCTTCACCTAAGGAAATCTTTCTTCTAGCCTAGTTCTGTTCAAACCATTAATTATAGAGAAGTTCTCCTACATTGTGTACACTGCCATCTTTTGCATCTTGTTTCCACTTATTCTTTCAGCTGATGTTACCCCAACATGTTGTTAATTGTTTCATTCACACAGTACATGCTGTTACATCTACTTCTGTTAATATTGTTTAACTTACAATTGATTTTTCTAACTTCCGTTTTTTATATTTTGGTTTCTTTGTGAAATTTGTTTTTAACTTCTGTTGATGTGTTAACATAATTCATTTGATCAGACTTGAATTATTTTCTTCTGTAGGGAAGTGCTGCCAATAGGCTACTTGCAGTTCCTCCAAATTCTGATGAGCTTTTATGGGTTCTTTGGGAACTTTGTGCCATTTCGAGGTTAGTACTGAAGTTAGCGTTTGGTGGATAGTTTATGAAATTGCTTGTGATCTGGAGTTTAGTTGTGTAAAATAATGACGTGAGCGGCCAAATATTGACATTGTCTTTCGGTACAAAGTGCCTTTCTATAATTCTTATTTTTCAACTTATGTTTCTCTCTGAATAAACAAGGAGTGAGTGATATTGTTGAAAGTTTACTCAATAATTTTAACTTTATCCTCTTTCAGTGTTTTGCTCAATATCAATAATTTTGATATCCTAAGTAACACTATGATAAGGAATACTTAATTTGAAGTGTATTTATGAATTTTGAGATGCTAAGACAATTATGTGTGTCCACAAATTGGCGCACAAGTTATTTATTTTTGTATTATTGGTTCTAGTGTCCATATATAGCTTACAGAATCCATCATGTGGTGCAGGTCCGATTCTGGTCGCCAAGCATTATTAGCTCTTGGCTACTTCCCTGAGGTGTGTTTTGTTCGTTTCATTTGTCATTCTTAATGCAACTTGCATTGTGGGTGATATAAGTATTTCTGGTGTAGGCAATATCAGTTCTGTTGAGTTCCATCTCTTCATACAAGGATCTTGATTCAACCATGATTAAAAATGGTCAGTGGAACCATCCTGTACTTCTTGATATGTTGTCTGAGGTTCTGATTGAAGGCTTACATCTCTCCGTGACTGTCTTATCTCAGGAGGTTCTCCATTGGGTCTTGCTATCTTCCATTCAGCAGCGGAAATTCTTGAAGTCTTGGTTGCAGATTCAACTGCTTCATCCCTCAAGTCATGGATTGGATTTGCTGTTGATCTGCACAAGGCGTTGCATTCGTCTTCTCCAGGTTCAAACAGGAAAGATGCTCCAACAAGGTTGCTTGAATGGATTGATGCTGGTGTTATATATCAGAGAAATGGTGCTGTTGGGCTTCTTCGTTATTCTGCTATTCTAGCTTCTGGTGAAGATGCCCATTTTTCTTCTGGAAATGTGCTTGTGTCAGATTCAATGGATGTCGAGAATGTAGTTGCAGATTCAAATAATACTTCAGATGGTCAAGTCATTGATAATCTTCTTGGGAAGCTTGTTACAAACAAGTACTTTGATGGAGTTGCTTTGTGCAGCACTTCTGTGGTTCAATTGACAACAGCCTTCCGCATTTTAGCATTTATTTCAGAAGATAAGGTAAGCTCACCATCCTTTTTGTGTTCTATTTATTCATGACGTTTAATTTGGAGATAATTTGCAATGAATTATTCATGCCATCATTTTTTGCTATCGATGAAGGCTGTGGCTTCTTCCCTGTTTGAAGAAGGTGCGATTACTGTTATATACACAGTCCTGATGAACTGCAAGTCTATGCTTGAACGCTTGTCGAATAGCTACGGTGAGCACCTTGTGCTTTATTTGGATTATTATTCAAAAAATGTGATTATAGTAGGTGATTATATTGTCTTGTTCATGAAGTTGATTGATGTTTATATGCTTTTTTATGCTAAAACCATTTTCTCTCTTATTCTTCCTTTAGATTACCTTGTGGATGAAGGTGCTGAACTAAGTTCCACCACAGAATTGCTTTTAGACCGAACTCATGAACAAGCCCTTGTCGATCTCATGACTCCCTCTCTTGTGTTGCTGATAAACCTCCTTCAGATATTACATGTAATATGTTCTGTCCTATTCCTTGTCATGCTTTCAGTTTCAGTATGGCTTCAGTGTAAGCATGTAATTGCCTCAAGCTGCTCATATCAATGATCTTGGATGTATCCACCTTGGCAGGGAACAAAGGAACAATACCGCAACAAAAAACTTCTTACTGCTCTTCTGCGGCTACACCGAGAAGTCAGGTATTCAGATAGCCCTCTATGCATAGCAATTCCCCCTCCCCTCTCTCCTATTCCCCTATCTTACATAATATTTTGTTGTTGTATAATTTCAGCCCAAGACTAGCAGCTTGTGCGGCCGATCTGTCTTTCATGTTTCCTAGTTTTGCTGTAAGCTTTGGTGTGGTTTGCCAGCTTATTACCTCAGCACTTGCTTGCTGGCCATTGTATAATTGGACACCTGGCCTATTTCATTGCCTTCTTGAAAATGTTGAGCCTACTAATGCATCAGTACCATTAGGTCCAAAAGATGCCTGCAGCCTTCTTTGTCTCTTGGTAAGCCATTTATTTATGCTTGTATCTCTTGTATCCTTTAGATATCTACTTGTTTCCATTAAAAAAAGCAGGTGGCAGAATTGTAAGATCGGTACCGATTCTCATTTTTGTATGTTTCTTGTGCTTGAAGGGTGATCTTTTCCCAGATGAAGGCATATGGATGTGGAATGTCGAAGTTCCTTCTCTGAGTGCTATTAGATCTTTGAGTACTGCAACAATTCTAGGACCTCAAGTTGAGAAACAAGTGAACTGGCACCTGCGCCCTGAACATGTGTCTGTATTACTTGTAAGGTTGATGCCACAACTTGATAGACTTGCGCGTGTCATTGACAACTTTGCTACTTCGGTATGTCCTGGATTTGTTTGTATCTGATGCTTTTTTCACTCCAAAGCAAATGACTTTTCACTATAGCAAATACTTATATAGCCATTGAACCACATAGGCCTTGATGGTGATACAAGACATGCTCCGGATCTTCATTGTTCGTGTTGCCTCTGAAAAGATTGAGTGTGCGGTGGTTCTTCTGCGACCAATTTTTATTTGGTTGAGTGACAAGGTTGATGGAACTTCCCTGTCAGAGGGAGAGGTCTTTAAGGTATGATAATGTATAGGGATTATGGCTGCATAGCTGAGTGTTATTATGCGCCAGAAAATTGTCTGTTAAATATATCATTCCGGTTACTGTTCAAAGTTCTGGAGGCAACCAGGTAGTTTCCTCATGAGAGGTGTAATTAATCCCTTGTTTGACCAGCTTTTAGTAACTAGCTAAGTAACCTGCCGTTTTGACACTATTGTTGGAACCATCTTGTTTAGTAAGTCGATATTAGGTCCACACTGCTATCTTCTGATCCCAGCAGGTTTTGTTGTGTCCAACAAATTTGTAGAAATACTATTTGAAGAAAACTGACATTACATGACAATTGTAATTATAAAGCCCTGTGCGTTCAGTCACCAACAGAAATTGGTTGGCTAGTGTTCAGGTTCCTGGAACTGTGGTCAATCCTGGATTTCTTTTGTTCTGGAAGACCACTTTGTTTCATTTTTAGCGTTCATTTTTTCTGTTCTTGAGGTTTATATATGGTTCAAACTTCAAACATATTAATTAATCAACTCCATTGAGGTGGCGCTGAAAAACTGATTTAAATGCTGGCCTCATGCAAACAGAAGCTGGCTTGCTTCTGGAAAACTTGTTAGTTTCTTGGGGGGAACCTGACCTGTCTGTGGGTTTGTCCGTGTTTATTTCAGATGGTCCTCTCTGTAGTGCCCCCCTGTTCTACTATATATGGGGCATTTAACTCTGGGCCGGCATCGTTGTTGACTAGTAACAGTCCAGTAAAACTTTGGAACAGTAATTCTACTTGTGTGCTAGTTCTCGTAACACACAAGCACATTCCTTTAGTTACCGGGCACTTATATTTGGTTGAATGAGTTCTTCTTTTCCCCTAAATCTAGTTCTTCATTTATAGCCCTCAGCATCATCAATCTGAAGTTGTTTAATTGCATTGTTTCCAGGTGCATCAGTTACTTAAGTTCATTGCAAAATTGTCGGAACATCCAAATGGCAAGGTGAGAGGCTCTTTATTATTCATGACCTGTGTATATTGTTTCTCTCCTTTTCCTCTCTCATTTTCTCTTTATTCAGGTATTGCTATGGAAAATGGGAATTGCGCGGGTTCTTAATAAGTTACTAAAGAACTGCAGCAACGCATCTTACTTGGAAGATAAGACGATCTCTGAAAGAGGAGCCTACAGAAGTGACCAACTTATGCTCAAATGGAGGATTCCCTTGTTCAAATGTCTCGCATCTATCTTCAGTGCCCAGCCATCTGGCAAAGAGCAGACTGCTATTGAAGAGTAAGCTCACAACTAGTAAACTATCTACTTCAGAATTACTTCATCATTTACATTTGAAAACTAATTATATTAACTCAAAGTAGGTCCTCAGAGAATGCTAGCGTTGAGGAGTGCTCTTCTATCATGCATCACCTCTTGCTCTTATGCCAGGTAAAATATCTTTCGTGTTATATATGATAAGATGGTTGTCGGATCGCTAGCGTTTACTTCTCTATTTGATTCTCAAGCTTAGGTCACTACTTCTGTAGTGAAGCCAGGATGTGGTCTTGTGTTTTGTTGTGGTTTCTTTAGTTTTACTACTCTGAAAGATTGATATCAAGCTTTTGTAATGAAATACTATATGCTGAGAATGAGGACATGGAATGGTGATAATGTTTCTTCAGCTGTTACTTTCTTTTTCTTCTTCCTTTGACAGTGTTGTGTTGCTACTTACGATTTAAGAAACTGAATTCCAAAATTTTGTGTTCAACCATTTTAAAATACCCTAGACCCTTAAAATACACATGAATTATGTCATATGTTGTACTTTAACAGACGGCTTTGTGGCAATATCTGAATAGCATATTCTCTGATGGAGAAGTGCTGCAGTTGATCAGTTTTTATTTAAATTTGATTCTCTTGTGGTGCATGTCATCCTTAATGCTGAAGTTATATTTATTCATGTTTCTTTTCATGTTTTTATATGGTTCATTTCAATACTCATCATGCTATAAGATGGTATGTCAGGTTTTACCAGTTGGACGGGAAATGTTTGCTTGTTCCATGGCATTCAAGGAAGTGGCTTCTTCCTATATCTGTAGAAGTGCAGTGCCTTTGATATTTTCACAACTCCAAACTCTTAACCAAGATGATGAGGAGAAAACTGAGAGTGACACTTATGATGACCCACCAAATATGGATAACTGGCGCTGCTTTACCCCTTTATTGAAGTGCTTCAAGCGACTCCTGAAATGTGTTGACGCTAATAATCCAACAGATTATTGTGTAGAAACAGTTTATTCTTCTATACTTGGTGCTATTGCCCTTAGCCAGTACGGCGACAGGTAAACATCACTTCATGTTCTTATGAATATTTTGATAATACATGTGCAAGTATATCTTTGCAGTTTCCAATTTCCTCGGTGGCATGCAAATTGTCAAATGTTTATATAAACCATTTGCATGAAGCACTGGACTGCCTGCATTTAAGTACTACTCCCTTCTTCCGGAAATACTCATCGGAGAAATGGATATATCTAGAACTAAAATACATCTAGATACATCCATTTCTCCGACGGAGGGAGTATTAAATTCTACTGGCTGTGACATGAGCTTGTGGTCTATAGTGTGCAAGAAAAGGAAGAAATTAAAAAATACATGTGCAATTATATCTTTGCAGTTTCCAGTTTCCTCGGCTGCATCCAAATTCATCAAATGTTCATATAACCCATTTGCATGAAGCACTGGGTTTCCTGCATGTAACTACTATATTAAATTCTACTGGCTGTGATATGAGCTTGTGGTCTATAGTGTGCAAGAAAAGGAAAAAGTAATTAAAAAAGCTATTATATTGATGCTATTCTTTAAATTTCTTGACTCCATCAAATTCGTAATTAATCTTGAGGCATGCTTTGGGTTAAGTTAATCATCCACATAGGTGATTCAGAT